>NC_034409.1:118904468-119009004 GCF_002078875.1 Numida meleagris | reverse complement strand
GGAGGAGCCGGGGGCGGCGGGCGAGGGCGCGCAGGCGGCCGGCGGCGAGCGGGAGGCGGCGGTGCTGATGGTGCTGGACCTGTGCGCGGTCAGCAACGTGGCCCTGTCGCGGATCCTCCGGCAGCTCTCCGACGTGGCCCGGCACGCCTGCACCCTCTTCCAAGAGGTCGAGGCTGACATCCAGGGCACCCACCGCCGCGTCCGGGCGCTGCACGGCCGCATCGCCGGCCTCCAGGGGGCCGTGCGCGGCCTCGACCCCAAGCAGGAGGCAGTGCGTGAGTACCGCGGCTCGGGGCCGGCGGGCGGGCACCGGGCACGGCGCTCCGGGCGGGGCTGGGGGCTCCCGGCGGGGAGCGGAGCCCGTGGGAAGGGCCGGGGGGCGCGGGTCGGGTCGGGTCGGTGGGTGCCGCTGGGCGCCGCCGCGCCGCCGGCGGGAGGGAGGGATGATGTCAGTGGTTTGTGCCTTACATAAGGAGCGGCTGCCCGGCTCTCCGGGCGCATCTTCTGCAGCCGGGGAGGGGGCCGGGGCCGCTCTGCGGGTGCCCGGGGGGCATCTGAGGGAGCATGGACCCCCGCCCCCGGGGTTTTCTCTCTTTGCTGTCGGTCCCCTTCCCGGGCGCGTTTGTCTTTCCCTTAGACGTGTCTCTGACTTTCCGATCGGGATGTGAAGCTCTGAAGTAGAAATAATCAAAGTGCCGCGTCTTTATCCAGCTTTCAGAGCCATATAAAATAAGGAAGTTTGGTTAATGACTTCGTTCTGTTTAAAGAGCAGCCCGACGATCCGGGGCGGGGGGAAGAGGAGGGGAAGGAAAGGATGAGGGCAATACGCGACTTCTGTTCTGAGCAATAAGTGCTTAAATCCTGCTGCCTCTCCACCCGAGCCATAAAAGCGGTGACAGGCTGCGCAGCCCTATCCGCTGCTTTCTGCTGAACATGGCTCGTGTTTACAGCCGCGTAATGATTCTGTGCTCCCACTGACGCATACACTTCCCAAGTGCTCCTGAGTGCTTTCTCATAGGTAGGGCTGCGGACTGGTGAGGAGTTGCAGGGACCGCTGCTGGTCCTACCCTCATCATATCTGCCTTAGAAAAAGCGATGGTTGCAGTGAGGAATTTGGTTCAGGTTTTGCCTTCTGCTGCTCCCCTCACAATCCCGTGTACCCGGTGAGCACAGGGAGATGATTTTACACTGGTGTAAGGGAGAGCGTGCCTTCCTCTCGTCGTTTTCAATGAATGTGCCATTTAAAAAAATGTGCTCTGCACTCCCTTTTTGGAGCGGGGTGCAATAGAAGTAACTCCTGTAGGATCAGCGAAGCTGTGCCCATTAACACCGTCGAGCCTTAAGCATTCAGAGGTATTTAAACTGGATCCTTGGCAGCTAGCACGGTGACTTTACTAGGGAGGTGTTCTATTCATCAAATCCAGCCCAGCCTGACGGAGGCTGCGTGTGGTTCCAGGACTGGGGTGCATTCAGAGCAGAGTGCCGGGCTGTGATTGGGAACTGTGGGGAACGGGAGGGCCGGCGCTGTGCTAAGGGAACGGGCTGGGAAATGGAACTCCTCGGATTGTGTTCTCATTTGAGCCGAGTAACTGTGCCCATACACTCATGTAAGTGGGAGCAGAGCTGAGCCTTTCTAATCCGCACGGCTTTTTTTCTTTGTGGATTGTGCAAGTGCAGCTTCTTTTCAAATCACAGTGCAAAACCTTGATATTACAGCACAGTTATGTCATGTGCTTAATTAGAGAGTTTGGCTTTTCCCCTGTGATGATAAATACAGAATCTGCCTCTTTGTCATTCTTTTTTTACTTTGAGCCCTCCTCTAGAAGGGGAGAGACTTTTGGCAGTGAC
Organism: Numida meleagris; assembly: GCF_002078875.1. NCBI lineage: Eukaryota > Metazoa > Chordata > Aves > Galliformes > Numididae > Numida > Numida meleagris. Next base: position 119,007,156 of record NC_034409.1, on the reverse strand, counting down.
CCCTCCCCGGCTGCCTGCTGATCCTCCTCTCACCCTGCACACAGCGTACGTGGTGCAGTGCCGCCAGCAGGGCTGCAGATGTCCCCGGGTCTGGTGACCGAGGGCTCCGTGCAGCTCTGTCCCGAGGGCTGTTTGCCCTCCCAGAGGTGTGCATCCTGCCCCCAGCTGCTTGCAGCACAGTGCCCAGCTCTCTCCTCTCTGAGCAGCCCTGGGCTGCACGTGCTTTTGGCAGGAGCGACTCTTTCCCCATCCAGTGGGCACAGGTAGTCTACTTTTTCGCATGCTTCTGGCTGTTCTTATTCCCAATCCGATGCTGGACTGTTTGCATAATGCTACGTCTGAACATCTCAGTTGGGACCTGGAGCTGAGCTGCACTGTTTTGCGCGTCATCCTCCAAATCCATACCCACCCGCAGCACCTCCTGCTGGCCCACAGGCCGCTCAGCATCCCCAAGGACCAGATACAACATCCCTGCAGGAAGCTGCCTATCCTTGCTGTAGTGTGTAATGGTAGCTTGTGTTCTCCTTTCTGGGCTGACACCTCCTCCACTGTTGCTTTCAGCATGACTGTGCTCATGTTTGTTTTAGACATGCAGTGCCTACATAATCAATTCCTGGCAGTGTTTCACTCAAGTCATGGCACCCAATTACAGAATCATTAAGGTTGGAAAAGCCCTCTAAGACCATCTAGTCCAAGCGCTGACCCGTCACACCATGCCCACTAACCACGTCCCTCAGTGCCACATCCACATGGCTCTTGAACACCTCCAGGGATGGTGACTCCACCACCTCCCTGGGCAGCCTGTGCCACTGCCTCACCACTCTTTCTGAGAAGAAATTTTTCCTACTATCCAACCTGAACCTCCCCTGATGAAACTTAAGACCCTTCCCTCTGGACTAATTGCTGTTACCTGGGAGATGAGGGTGACCCACACCTTGCTGCAGCCTCCTTTGTTCTCATCCAAGCAACAGCAAGCACAGGTGGCCACAGGTCTGCCCAGGACCACTAGCCTCACAGCCTGGTCATGCAGTCTAAATGCCACATCTAACTCAGAATCAGGTGGAGATTTGGTCTTTGCAACATGGAACAAGTTGGCGGTAGGTATGCACCTGCTCCACTTGGGATGGTCATGCTGAACTTGCTGTGTGCCAGGAGCCAGGGGATGTTGCTGCTTGATGTGTACGCCGAGGTGCTGTGTGCTGGCGTGTGAGCAGAACAGCTGTGCAGCCCAGCCGTGCATTTTTTAAGTACTGGCTTAAAACAACCAGGCTATCTCAGCACAGCGAGACATTCTTGATGATGTAACACCAACTGCAGCATGGCGGCTTGAGAATGATGCTACCAGACGTGCTCTAGATACGGAGCTGTGACATTTGAAGGCCTTTTTCTCCATGCCTTGTGAGCCAGCTGGGTTCTGAGCTCCCCTTGTGATGAAGGGGTGGCCTGGGTGAGGAAAAGGAATGCTGGGCAGCCCCATCAAGGGAGCTGCTGGAGCCAGTGGTTGCACCTTAGCCTGTTCCAGTCTTTGGATACCAAGGGGAAGGAGATCAGGAAGGTGCTCTCTTGAAAACAGTATGTCATACATGTAACAGTGGCGTGTTTTACATTGGAAATTATTTATTGTTCCATTCAAGTGTTGGGCTCAGGGACTATTAACAGCAAATTGAAATGAATTAATTACAGCATGTTTCTAGTAATGCTTATCACTACGGCTGTCATTTTCATGAGGCCTTTCCATTCTCAGCTTTGTTGCTATTGAAGTGGTAAAGATTTACAAGCCTGGATACGCATTGCTTTAAGAGAACTGCCTGAAGTGCTCTGCTGAGCTGCTGTTCAAGGTATTTACCTACGTGTTGCTCTCTTGTTTTAGCCACTGCTCAGAAAGTGCAATTGGAAGATCTTGTTAGGCACAGTAAGAGATGGATTGTGGGCAGTCATGGGCAGGTCATCTTCAAAAACACTGGATCCCTCTCCCTGCCTTCCCAGATGCTGCTGGTCCTTTCATCTTTCTTGCAAGCCTCTAGCCAGCTAGCATCCTGCAAATGCAAGTCCTTTCCCACCCTCTGATTGGAAGAGAAACAAGAGTGAGAAATGTTTTCCTACTCTGCTCATGAACAAACTGCTTTGCCCTTCTGCCAATCTAAGTACTTTGCTGCTTTTCATCATGATCAGCTCCGGGCTCTGCTTCTAAAGCAGAACCATGTGGGAGTAACACGATTGTTGTCAATCTTGCTGTTGCTTAGAGTTTTCTTATTAACAGCAAGAGAAATGAGCAGTGTGATAGTAGTTTCATAATCCTGGTGGCACAGAAATGTAGGAGAAGTGCTGGACTTCTGTGTAGACTTGGGACTGGGTGCCTCTGTTTGTATTTGGAAAGATGATTTCTCAGTCCAGGAGACTGCTGATCTGGTGGTCTAAGTGAAATGTCTTACTTTTCAGAAACTGACGATGTTAGCCCTCTTGTTTTCTGAATAATTGATGTGACTGGAGAGCAAGCTCTTAAAGCCCTAGTTAACAAGATCCTGTTTGCACCCTGGCATCCTTAAGAATTCCATGCATTCCAGGCTTTTTTTCTGAAAGCATCAATGTGTTACCAGAAGCAAATATTTCTAAAAGCAGTGCCCTTTCCAGCAGTTGTCTTTTATATCTTCATTGCACCACTTTTCTGCTCCTGATTTTCCTATATGCTCACATTTAGTGATACAGCTGGTTAGGAGCATGGGCATCCCCTGTGTTACTCTGTTCATCAGAGGTCCCCTATACTTTTTTTTCTTTATGGATGTGACAGTATTGAGATAAAACAGACAGCTGTGAACTGCTCCTTTATTATTTCAGGCTGTGCATTCATTTATTCTGTTTCATTGAAACTACTTAGTGGAAACATCCTGGATAGTTTCACTTTTGCTTTTGGTCTGTTTCATTGGGCTTTCTAGATGGTTGTTTTGTTGGTGGTGGTGGTTTGGTTTTTCATTTTTTATTTTTTATTTATACATGGTTATAATGCTCTTCTGTTTGGGGTTTGAACGCTGCAGGGAAATATTTAATCAGTTGTAAGGTTTCCATGTGTCTTCTGCTGCAGTTCTGCCATTTTCACAACATATGCTGGATGCAAAGTTCAGCAGATAACGCCTCTCCTCCTCCTTGGCTTACAGCAATGACACCTCAGTTGCTGCTGAACCTAGAAACCTGCACCCCTGTGCTTCTGTTTCAGAACATGGTTACACTGCGAGGCCATCCCAGAGCAATTGCAGGTGGTCGTGCTTGCAGAGATCTTTGGAAGGTACATAAGACTGGAAGAGCAGGTGCCCTATGGAAAGAAGAAACAATGAAGTGCAAGTTGGGTAGATAAATGCTGCGCTTTATCCCAGCTTCACAAAATCCTAGGGAATCCGTAGTGCAATTTCCATTGCATACATTTCCTGTTGTGCGGAAGCACAACTGTAGACCCTACAGATGAGATACATTTGCACTAAAGGGTCTCTGATACTGCTGGCAACAACTGAGAACAGATTTCTACCTTCCCTTAACCTTGCATTATAGAGTTTTATAGCACATAAGCATATCTGGGTGTAAGGGTAGTTACACTTAAAAATAGACACTAATGTAGTTTGGGGACACGGGGCGCAAGAATGTATTCACAGCTCTCTTTGTATATTGAAATCATATTAATTGGTAAATCCTCATGGGGCACATAACAAAACTTCCAAAGGAAAATAGAGTTGTATGTTAGATTCATCTCTAGCTTTGTGCCCGAATTGAATAACACAGCCTCTTCATTTGTCCCCTTGGAAGTGGAGGAAGGCTTTGTTTTTTTTTTTGCCAGGTGTGGTTTTTTGGTTTTGTGCTTGCCGTTGTTTATTTGTTTGTTTTATATAACTCTCCTCTCTGGTACACTTAACTGTACTTTTCCCATTAATGCAAATAAAACAAGTTGCGGGTGTGTGAAAATTGGAAAATTTCCTCAGTGCCTGGCTTCTTCTAATTGCAGAGGGCTGATGTCAAGTTAGCTGAGCCTGCAGGAGCAGGAGGCCAAACCATTAGTTTTCCTGTTTACCTTTTGCTAATGCTGGAACAACAAAGAAGTATAGGAAGAAAAACCTGCTCACTTAAGAATCCCATTTGTACTTACCCATCACATTAGAAAGAGTGCCACCATCTAGGAAGATTCCTTATCTTTGTTTACAGAATAGTGGTAGAAGACCTTTTACACAAGAGCACAACCCTAAAGAGCCTGGGGTCAAGAGATTTTTTTTTCACCTATTTAGTACGTGATAGAATGTAAGGGGAAGAAATTTGTCAGGTTGCTTTGGCACAGACATAGTGTTTTCAAAGTGGTGGCTGGTGCCTTCAGTCATGTTTACTTGTGTAGAGCAGACTCTGGCCTTTTTGCAGATAGAAGCAAAGGGTAAAATCCTTTGTCCTGTTTAGATCAGTGGGACGGTTCTGAGAACTTGGGGAGACTCACTAACCTTCATGTGTATAACCTGGTAGCAGTTGAATAGCAAGCAGCTGTGGTTTTTCTCTGAAGCCATTCCCTGTTAAACAGATGTAAATCGTTAGGAATTTTGCTGAATCTCATTACTGGGTCTAATACTGGTGGAGTACAGAAGACCTTTACCTGTTCTGTAGTTATTTTTCATCCCATAAACAATACTTAAATTGACGCAACAGGTTTGAAATGACTGGCTGGATAGAGAGCCTTCCAAACAAAGACCTGATGTCCAGATACACCCAAAGCTGAATTCCCATCTCACTGCAGCTATATTGCTGTACAATATCATAGGCATTAATGGGACTTTGTGTCTGGCTTGTGCTCAATAGCCAAACAAGGAGCTCCAGTGAGTTCATTAGAAATCTGGGTAGAAATAGCTCAACTCCTTTAAGACCAATGAGATCTCCTTTACCCAGGAGTAAGACTACAGAGAAAATGAAATCAGGTGAGAGACCTACACTTACTGTGGATCTGATGACTGAATATCCAGCAACCCTTTTAAAACTCTGTGCTTTTGTTTGAGATCTTTTATAATTTAATGTATGTGTTCATATGGAGACGTGAGATGAGTGTTTGGTGAAACCAGTGGCGTCGTTCCTACTTCTGGTCAGTTCCCCCGCTGATACAGGAGAGATCTGGAGATTAAGAAATAAGTGGATTCTGATAGCTTCCTGAGGACATGGGAAGGTCATTCACCTGTTTATTCATGTACGTAAAAGATAGTAGTTTCCCTTTACAAAAGATGAAGGGCCTGGAGTGTTTCCAGAAAACTACTGCATAATTCTCAAATGTCCTTGGACTGAGAGAAGGATTTGCGGGGAAGAAATACAAATAACCAGGCACAGTGGTGCCACCCAACTGCTCTTCTGGTTCAGCAGAAGCCGGTTTTCTTGACGTTTCTTCAACAAGTTTGCCTGTTCTCTGGCTTAAATTTCAAGGGTCAGATTATGACAGGTCTGGCATGGATATGAAAAGGTGGGGAGAGAACATGGCACGGGCCAGCCACGGCCTCTCCTCACCCTATTAAGAACGGCTGCTGAAAGGCAGACTGAGCTCTTCCACTCTCCGAATTGGATAGCAAAGCAGACCCGGCTGTTTGAAAAGCCCCCTAATCTGACACATTTCCTTCACACATGCCTAGATGTATTGTACCCAAATCAGAGGCCCACAGGGAACTCTTAAAAGCAGTGTTACGATGTCCAAAGTGGAAAAAAAATATGACCAGCTCATGAGAATAATGCACACTTGCATTTTAAAAGCATCGCTGCGCAGCTGTGTGGTCTTCTGAGTCAGAGAACTGGGATTTTCAAAAGCTGTTCTTTCCAATCACTTGGCATCTCCACGTAATCGGAGTCTGACATCAGACTCTCCACTGGAACTACTTGAGCTATTAGGCTGCAAAGAGCAGAAGCCTTCTGTGTTACTGAGTGTGCATGTGGGGGGAGTTTTTTCACTTCCTTTGATGTATTAGCATCAAGAGAGGGAGTCTTAGCTTCTTTCCTAATTGCTTCTCGTCTTTGAATTTATATACCAATATGTAACTAACTGCAAAGGGAGATAGCAGAATTTATAAAAAGTTCAAAAAGGCAGGGCTTAGAGCATGATTAAAATAAAAGATAGCATACAGTGTGTGCTGTTTTTAGCTGAAGTATCTCCCCAGAATACTTTCCATTTACATTTTCATTATATCTAACCGCTTCTAATGCGCTGCTCAGTTTAACAACAGGCATGTTTTTAGGGTAGATTTTATAGTAGATATACACCCACTGTGTTCTTAACTTGAGGCTTTAAATTGCAGCATCTGTATTGGTCAATCGTTTCTTATACCTTCTTGGCTGAAGGCAGAGGGAAAGAAATAGTGATGGAACCTAATTAAGCCTGTGGCTTAATTACGTCAGGACCTGTGTGCTTGAAATGCTGCTCTATTCAACGGGACCTGTGTGGCACTGCCATGTGAAGTTCCAGCAGAGAATGGCTTTTTTTTTTTTAATAGGATGACTGTAATTCTTACAAAGCCACTATGGTTTTCACTTTCTTTACAGCTGAACTTTGAACCACAGCCACTCAGGCTGGGTCCCTGAGAAAAGTTAGGAGGAGCTTTCTTGCTTGAGTGTACATGTGATTAAGGAGAATGAGCATAGGGCGGTGTGATTGTGCTATAAATATGTATAGCTTGCTCTGGTCTCTACAGCTTTTCATCTGCCTTCTCAGATTTTTTAATTTTATTTTATTGTATTTATTTTTTGTTAGCTTGCTAGTGTTTGAAAAGGCCCTTAAGCTGGTCTGGAGGAAGGGCATGTTGAGGGGAAAAGGCAATGATCCTTCTCCTCAGAGCTATGTTTAATTTTCTGTGGCTGCAGAGTCAGGACATTTTGGGGGATGAATTATGTGGGGTACACTGAAAAGTTCCTTCCTTGGCACAGGCTTTGGATTGCTATGATAAGCAGTGATTTAAATGAAATGAGAGATTAATTATGATTAAATACTTATCATGCAAATCAGAGTGGGTCCCAAGAGAGAACTCTACCCAGCTCCAGCTTGCCTTACCGTCCTAAGATTTATTTGTTGGCTTGCAGGAAGAAGAGGGCCAGTTCTTGGCATAGGCATGGCCAATTCTTTGGAGAAGAGGTTTTCGGTGAAGCATTGTGTGAGGGAGGATAGTCAAGAGAGGTACGGCGTTTCCTCAAAAACAAATGCATATATCAGAGATTGACCACTGACTTTCATGGGACCATATCGTACCCTGGGAGCTACTTAGCTCTGCACGGCTCAAGTTTTGAATGCAAGCATCTTCTTTTTTTTTTTTTTTTTTCCTTTCTCCTTTTCTCCTGGCTTTCCTGTAGCCCAGCAGTTATAACATCATTTTATGGGCTCCTGTCCGAGCACGCTTAAGATAGCCTGTCTTCTCTCCTGTGTTCACTCTTTCCCCTAGGCCAAGTATTGCTGCAGCAACCTGAAGTCTTGGTCAGCACAGCAGACTGCCTGAAGTCTTGCACACAGTTAGCACACCAAAGCTAAACTTTCCCTATGGGATGGATTATTCTGACAACACCATTTTTAACTTGGTTTCTTATTGAAACAATAGCACACTCTGTGCATGTATAGCAGGGAAGTGGGTAGGCATACCTATGTATCTCACACCAGCCATTTAGAAACTTTATATCTGTTATTCAACTACAATTTCAACTACATTGCCACGGGGTAGGAATCATAAAAGAGGCTGACAGGTGAAGGAGAGAACAGGCTATTACTGCTGCATTTGAAGGAAGGGCTTGTTCTTTATTAGACACGAGAAAATTCACTGGGGAAAGAATCCCATATAAATGCTCCAAACCAATAAAAAAAAGTGCTCCAGTTGGAGCTCACATTTTCTTCAATGTGAAAGTCAGTCCTTTGCATGACATAAAAGCTGGAGAAAACCAGGCTTCATTAGTTCCGCTGCTTGCAGAACTGCTTGTTCGTGTTTCTTGTTCCCCTCTAGAATTACTGATTATGTCTTTGCAATTTTAGGGTGTTTTTTTTTTTTTTAAACTTACGCCTTGAATGACTTTCCTTTTAGGACATCCTATACTTAGTTCCTTTTTTCATGAGGGATGCACCTATGCCTTTACCTCTGTATTATCACTGAAGGCAACCCCCTCTCATCGTGAGAATGAACAGTATTAATTTTTATAGCTGTGGTTTATTCTCCATTGATTATCTTTAATGTGGTACTGTCTTGTTCAGTTAATAAACTACTGATAACCTGCTAAGATTTAATTAACCTCCCTTCCCCCAAACATAACCTGCTTTTAATAGACGTTATAAATGCATTCATTATGGCTGGCTCATTAAAATCACTGTTTTAAGTTCCTTTACTTTGAAATTGCACTCTAGCTGAAGTATATTCTATAGCAATCATCTTGTCATTGCTAGTAGCCTAAAGTACATATCACTAGTTCCTGATTTCAGCAATATTTTTTGGCCTCTGTTATGGCTACCGCAGCCTTGATTCCACCTCAGTTCCAAGACAAGAGGGTGGGTAACCTGTGTTCCGGATAACATCCTCCTAATGGAGAACTCATAGGCTCACCTGAAGATCTGCTGTTAGCACTCTGTCACTGTTAGGAAGTGGCTGCTCTGCTGTTGTGAATCAGTGCCTGGAGCCTGTGAGCTGTCCCCTTCTAAGCACTAGTGGTCAAAGCAACACTAGTTGGGATGCAGATGTCTTGCTCACTGCTGGGCCAGCTGACATGCTGAAGGCAGGGCTGTGGGGCTGCCCAAGCACCAATACAGATCATATGATATATCACAGAATGATAGAATATCCCAAGTTGGAAGGGACCACAAGGATCATTGAATCCAACTCCTGGCTCCGCACAGCACCACCTGAAATCAAACTCTATGTCCAGGAGCGGTGTCCAAATGCACCCTGAACTCTGGCTGCTTGAGTCCATGCCCACTGCCCTGGGGAGCCTCTTCTCTGTGCTGAATGAACGAAGGGACCTCAGCTGCTCCTTACGTGTCTTCACTTTTAGAACCTTTAGATCCATCACCATCTTTGTAGCCCTGAATACAGCCCTAACATGCCTGCTGTCTGCCAGTGGTGCCACCATCCCCATGTGGCAGATCAGTAGGGCTGTGATAAGATAGCTGTACTCTACAAAGAGGTGTGCAGTTGCAGTGCACCAGGCACTTGTTGTGCTGGAGATGTTCCATGCTGTGGTGCTCTGCGCCTGATCCATTTGGAGGAAGCCTGCTGCAGTGCCTGGGAGGCAATCCAGGGTTGCAACCCTGACTGGAGGTCATCCTCAGATGATGAGAGGAGAGAGGCCAAAGCCAAGAGGCTTGGCTGAGAGGAGAGTGAGGTGGGCCAGGCATAAGAGGCTCTTACTCAAGATTTGAAACTTCATTAGGAAGCTCTTCTTCATTGTGTAGGTGATGGAGCAGTGGCACCGGCTGCCCAGAGAGGCTGTGCAGCCTCCTCCTTGAAGATCTCAAATGGCTTCCAGGACGTGGTTCTGGCACTCTGCTCTTGGTGTCCCTGCTGGGGCACAGGCTGGGCCTGATGGACTCAGAGGTACCTTCCTACCTAAGCCATCCTGTCATTCAGTGCCTGAGCTGTCAGACCTGCACTTGTGATTCCTGTTTATGTTTTGCTGCCTGTTTAAAATATACCTACAACCCAGGCTATTTACCCACTTTACACTGTAGTCGTTTTAAGGACCTCTGTCAATACGTGCAAAATTCACAGGGTAATTCTCTAGCAGGTCCAATGATAAAATCATCTGCCTACAATTCAGCATGGAAATAACTCATTGGAAGAGTGTTGGGGCTGCAAGTGAATGAATGGTTACAGCTACCTTCCATAGCTATAATGTGGCTATTCATTTATGAAATTGTCCAAGTGGAACTTAACACAAATTATTAATGTAGATTAGAAGTATTTTTCATTTATCTGCTTGTTCCTAAGTGCTGTGCTGAAGAACCCAGCAGAATGGCAATTTGTTAAAGGAAATGAGAGGGAAATGCATAATATGGCAGTTCAGAGTGATTTTTTTCTTCTTTTTCTGGAATTGGACTTCCTGATTGGCTGTAGGTCTGACTTGATAAGCAACCATTTGGACTGTGAGACTAAAAGATTCTGTTGACACAAAATAGATGAGTGTGCCCAACTTCATGCAAAACTTTCTTAACAGTAGTAGAAGAGATTTGGACAGTATCTCCTTCCTCAAAATTCTGTGTGTCACTGGAAGAGAAACACCTTTTTATATATCCATGTACACAGAGATGAAAGAGAAATAAATATCAGTGGAAATGTTGGGCCAGATAACACTGGTCATTGAGCCTAGAAAAGCTTAAAAGAGGGGAGAAGAAATTTTGAAGCTATATCAGCAGCAGTATGCTGAAAACAGGCAGAGATATCCATTAATATAGTTCCTATTGCAAAATTAGCAGTTGAAGATAGTTGATGTGTCTTGTTCTTTCCCTCTTTAACTTTGTGTCTTCATCCAAAAGCATCTTGTGGTAGAATTCACTTCCTCCTCCTCCCCTCCCTCTCACACTGGAAGGTTAGTCTTGCCTTGAGGAATTGTCGTGGTTCTGATGGAAACTCTTCTACTAGATGTAATGGGTGTTCATACCCCAGAAGTGGGATACATCTTGCTTGAGGATGTGGGAATGATGCTGTTTTATTGATCTTATTATTCTGACTTGCAGGAGTAAAGACTTTGCTTTGAATTGCCTCTGCTACATTACAGTGAGGAATGAAAAATAAAAATGTAGAAAACCTCAACCTAGTTCACGAAATTAATTCTTCCAAGAGAACAGATGTGAAAGTGAAAGGTAAAGTGGTGCGAGCCTAGTTTGCGGATTCACTAAAGAAGTGTTTTATACTCACATTTACTACCGCATAGAAATCTCTCCACTGTCTCCTTTTCCTTTTGAAAATGTCCAACTCTGGGCTTGTTAAATAAGTCTCTGTAGAAGTTGGCACATGCTCACCTTGTTTGCTGCAATCTGCTCTTCTGCAGCTTCTTGATTCTAGTGGCATGAGACAGATGGACAGAGCCCTAGAGCTGAATTCTGAATTAAATGCACTAGCATGGGAGACTGGAGCTGGCTGAGTCAAACTTTGGCCAATCCTTCAGTGCTTCTTAGTCCAAGATACACCTGCTGTGTCGAAGTAGTTTCTGTTGTTTCTTTTTTCTTTCAGACCGTAGTACTTGGTATATAATTAAACATCTTCATTGCCAAGAATATAAGGCAGTGATGTGGCCCTCCCTTGTGCATCTCAGCCTCCAGGGGGCTGTGTCAGTGAGGTAGCGTGGGAGGTGAGCAGTTGTGTGATCCTCAGAAGAGCCACCTCGGGAGGGTGTTGAGGGCAGCACATCTTTTTCACTGTCAGAGCAGTTTTCCATCATGGAGCAGTGCTGAATTCCCGTGCGTGCCTCACGTGGCATGATCACCTCTGCTGGAACAGGTTCCATAGGCCTGGGTAAAGATGAAACTTGCTCACAGGTAGCACTGCTTAGACAGGACGGAGCTTCTGAAACATTTTCAATACCACTGCATCCCCCAGAATAAACCTGCTGCCCCACAGGAGGGCTGGCCTCCTGATATTTCAGGAAGCCACACTTAAATGACAGCATTTTTTTCTGCTGATGGCCTGTGTGCACTGTTTAATTTATGTGAACGCATAGCAGGTGGCTTTTGGGTGGGCTAGTGGCTATCTGTAAGTGGCTGGGAGATGTCAAGAGGAGACCCAGATCCAGCCTAGTGCTCAGTCCCTCCCCTGTTGGATTCAGCTCTGCAGGAGCTGAGGGGGAGGAGGGCCCAGCAGCTAAGATATCAGTGCTGGGGAGACCTGGATTCATCTCCTGGTGACTCATGTGGACTTGGGTGAAGGTTATCACAAAGTTTTAACGATGTAAACTTCAGGCAATCCATCCCATTGTAAGGTGAGTCTTACTCCCAAACAGAGAAAGTTTCTGGATTGCATGCTTGGAAGAGTCTCTTAACTAATGTTAAACTGAGTGCAGTGGGTAATGCTGTCTGGTCTGCAGGCCTCTGTTGCATGGTTCTGTGGCAGGGTGATAGCTCATCCCTTCTTCTCAGAGGTGAAATCACACAAGCAGTGAGGATGGGATGGGCTGTTCTGTCTGGTGGTGGATACTGTCCAGGTACCCCAGGTACACGGACTTGCTTTGTAAATGATGAGGTATTTGTGGGGCTGGGAATTTCCCACATCAAGAGTGCTTTGGTCCTTAGTGGACAAATGCTTTCAGTTGCTGGCGCTGTTCCACCTGGTAAAGGTACTATTTCTAGGTGGGATATTCCATTCCTCCCTCAGTAAGCAGGATTTCTTGTTGCTGAGAGCCGCAGATTTTGCCCATTGAGTACCAATCTGAAGTTGGACTGAAGTTTGTGGTTACCAATCTTTCCTTTGAGTCCTGGATTGTAGAGGAGAGTGAGCTTTTCTGTGTTACAGACAACACGTTCTGGTTAATTACAGTCATGCAAAAATGAGGTTGTACCATGGGACTTGGTTTAATTAAAAAAACAGTGCAGAGAAGTTTAATAAATGTCTGATGTGTTCTATCTGGATGCCGAGTGCTAATGCTACAGTTCTCTTCAGGTGCACTCAACTTCAGTCAGAAAGAGCCAACGGAGCTTAACATCTGCCCTAATGAAAGGGGAGGATATATTTTCATTATCTGTCCAAGTGGGCTGGTGCCTGGCATTGCACTTTTCACAGCTTGGGCTTGTGTCTGGGCTTTGGGAAAAGGGTTGCGTGGGTAGTGGTGTTGGAGGAAAGCCTGCAGTGCAGAATCTAAGGCTGTCCCTGAATAGTGGAAAACTCATGATCACGCATGTGAAGTGTGGGCTTAGAGCAACTTTGTGTAGGTGGTATTATTTTGATTCTTCTCCCCCCCAGCCCCTTTCCCTTCCCCCTCACTAATACTGAAGTCTGTCATCTATTTGGCTTGAGCTTTACTAATAATCACAGATAATATACAACAAAAACAATAATAAAGTGCCTGCATATGCAATCTCTCTGAACTGTAGAAGCCACAAGATCTCCTAGACACGCTTTTTGTTAGTACTAGCTCGTGAGAGACCTAGCACTCCATGATGCCCGTCTGTTAGCAGCATGTTTAAATGTGATTAATGTGAAAGTTGCAAGAATTGCAGATAGCTTTTGCTAGTCTACAACAGAGCCTGTCACTGTTAATCTTTCACAGTATTAAAAGCTTAATATAGTAAATCTAATGTTACGGAAAGCTGTAGCTTTGCTTTGTTACTGTCACCTTACTGCATTATTAAGCTAATGTTCCCTTTTCCTCCATAGTTCATAAGCACAGTGGAGGCAGTATAGGTACCATTAACCTGCAAAAGAGTATGTAAATGATCATATATATATATGAAGTCTCTTAGGAAAGAGATGCTACAGCATAAAAGGATTCAGGGGAACATTAAATTTGATTGGGATTCCTGAGCAGTGATGGCCAGGGCAGGCTCACTAGGCATCAGCCCTACCCCAAAATCCTCAGAGACAGGAGTAGTCATAAGTGATGCCTTGCTGTAGTAGTTCTTCACTGTGACCACTTTGAGATTAGAATTTATTTAGTCTTACTCGGCTATGTCAGGAGCCCTGCCTCATCAGTAATGCCGATGGTGCTTAATCATAACTGCTGTGTATTTAACAGAAGTCGCAGGCAGCATAAGTGGTTCTGTGGCAGAAGCTGGGACTGCCTGCTGGAGCAGGTTGATGCTGCGGGAAACAGGGGAGGACCCAGGGAAGGAAAATTGCTTTTTCTGTATAGCTGCTTGTGTTGGGAAGGATCAAAGAAACCATAATGAGGCAGTATCTTTCTTTTTCCTTTTTTTTTTTTTCTTTTTAAAGAACATTTTAGAAGAATGATTCAGTTAAATAGTTGTTTACTCAAGATCTGCAGGTGGCTTGTAAAGTGTAATTAGATCCCCCTTACCTTTTAAACCCGGATCTACAGCTTTGTTCATTTTGGCTGTGATGTGCCTGTGTGGTGTGTGTGAAGATTCCCGTTCTTGAGTTTACAGTGGGAGATTGGTGTGGGGGGAGGGCTTATTATAAAACTTGTCATTTTGTGGCATGATTACAAGGTACTTTTGGTTCCAGCGGGGACAGCAATGGTGCTTTGGTCCAGACATGTCAAAACTGCTTTTAATCTGTAAGGTCATCAGGCACCGTAGGACAAATTGAGACCTGCTTTTTGCTGAAGCACTCCCTCAGTTCCATCACACAGAGCTTTTTCACAGCAGCCAAGCGGCTTGTCCACATCCAGCCATTGCAGAGAGTTGAAATCAGATCAGATAGGGTAGTGCTGTCAAAGGGGTAGTTACAAAATGTACAGTCTGAGATCAGACCGGACTCAGTAGGATTTTCTAGTTCTTTTGTGTACCCCTCCATAATCCAGTCTTTGAAGCATTTAAGAGCTCAAGGTGCTATGATTAAAAGTTTCAAGTGCTATTCTTTTTCATTGAGCCTCTAAGAGGATAGGCAGCAATTCCAGTGCTCTGAGCTGCTGTGAAGACTTTTAGAGAGGACAGACCTCACTCGCCTTTAGTGAGATGTGGTAACACACACATCACTGAAAAGATGAAACTGCTCAGTTCAGATCCCTGGAGGCTGCTGTGGCACACGGTGTGCTTTCAGTTCCCAGTATTGCTCCTGTCTTGTCCCGTGAATTGCAGAGTGATGTATACTGAAGATCTGGCACAGGATGCCCAGAGGGGTGGTGGGTACCCCATCCCTGGAGCCACGCAAGATCAGGCTGGATGGAGCTTTGAGCACCTTGTAGGTGTCCCTGTTCATTACAGGAGAGTTGGACTACATGACCTTTAAGGGTCCCTTCCAACTCAAACCATTCTATGAACCCGTGTTCTCTCCCCATCCTCAGCAGGGGGTCATCCACCAAAGACTTTAGGCAGTGAGCTGAGGTGACGAGCACACAACATAGAATCGAGCTGGGACCGGCTTTGCTCTGCCCCTCCCCTCAGCTCTTTGCAAGTGACAGATTTGGCTCAAGCTTCCCAAGAAATCCCAAGAGCTTCCAGATTGGTGTTTCAAAGCTTTACAAAGCTGTTCATAATAGTGTAGAATCTCTTTACAGGAGTCTTCATGTATCAGCTCCATCCTGCACTCATGATGCTGGGATCTGCTTGGAAAAGGACACTTTTTCCCAATTTGTGAGACGGGGAAGGGGAAGGGGAATGGGCACTCAGCTGCACTTTGAATGCCCACATAGTTTTCAGCTCACTTTTTAGCTGCTAAAATGTGAAGGAAAGAAGATTCGGTAAACAAGTGTGTGTATTTTGTCTTCAGTGACTGCCTACTCAGGCAAGGGAAACATGATTTAGCTGCTCGTTAGTGCTGATGTATCAGAATTGGCAAACGCTGAACGCTCCTGCTACTGGATCTGCCCCAGTTGCTTGATGTGCAGCGATGAATGGAGGAACATTCACCAGTGCTGTTGCACAAACAACTAAGTTAATAAAAAGCAGCTGATTATGTCATCATAGACTGTAGAAACTCTAAAGCAGCAGTGAGATTATTTAAAAACAGATGTTCTTATCTGGGAGCTCCTAGAAAGGTAGAGCAATAGTGCCTAAAGGAGGAAAAAACACAAAAGCACACATGACAAATCCCAGCAGGATAAGCACAAAACAGCCTATCTTGTCCTTACTGGTTCAGTACTAAGGGACATGGTTATATTGGTGGTAGGTGGACAGTTGGACTGGGTGATCTTGAAGGTCTTTTCCAACTGTGGTGATTCCATGATTCTGTGACTTCTGTAAGAATTTGTGCCTCGGATCCTTAGCCTGGGTCTGAGTTTGAAAGTGAACTTAGCTTTGAATGGTGGCACTGATAATTGGAGTCGTGCTGGAATTCTCCAGTGAGAGATTTAACTTGGAGGGAAAAGTTTTTTTAAGGGGACACTCTAGAAAGAAATAGCAGTTGGAAAAACAACAAAAAAAACCCTCTCTGTGAGAACTGGAATTATACAAACCATCTGTCTGGCCTCCCATAAAACGATACCGGCCTTTTGTACCTCCGTGCAAGTGGTATTTAACCCTCGCTATCGTTACGGCACGCTGCCGAGACAGATGAACTTGCTCAGCCGATGCCGGAGCGGGGCCTGGGAACAAAGCGCAGGCTGCTGGGATTGTGAGGGGCTGCGGGGCTGTCAGCAAGGCCAACCGTTAGCTCATTATTCAGGCAGACAAAGCTGCACGCCCTCATGAATCACGGCCGCGCTTTTTTCTGTCTTTCTTGCCCTCCCTGAGGTAGCTCACAAAGAGAAATGGGCTTGTAGAGCAGACCCAGAAAGCTGGGCTATTGTCTCCATCAACGTTTCTCTGCCCTCTGGAGGCAAAAGCCGTCCCATCGCATATGGCCTGGGTTGTACCAAGGCTCCCCGCTCCCAGGTGCCGGCATGGCCAGGGTGCAGTGCATCTGCCCATCTCCCTGCACAGCCCCTGTGGTAGAGAGGCCTCTGGAGGGATGTAAAGAGTATTCTTCCTATCCACCTCATGACAGTCCTGCACCGAAAGGGGAAAAGTGTACTCAGGAAGATAGTTTTGAACAGAAAAGCCATAGCGAGTACCAGATGGCTCAAGCAAAAAGTGCAAGAAACACAGTAGTAGGAAGTAGTAACAACTGCCCACACACGGAGCTTTATCCTAGAGAAAGCAGGATAGCTTTCGTCAGGTTCCCTGAATCATCAACATTTCTAGCTCTTATGTGTTGGTTTTTTTTTCACTCTGTATGTTATCATTGCACATGCTACTATCAATTGAGCTTGCTTTTTTTGGCTTTTTTAAAAATTCTTTTAAAATTCTTGTCGTCAGTGATGAGACTTGGCCAGCAGCCCTGCGGGTTACCTGTGCACTGCCTGGGAATGCTATGGAATTGGTCTCGTTTCTCTGAATACCCACTTGTTCTTGCATTACAAAGCTGGATAATTAAAGAATCCTGGAGTTCTTTCTCTGCGCTATTCATTACTTTGTGTACCTCTTTCATATGCCCTTATATCTAAATTAAACACATCAGACCTCTTCAGTCTCTCTCCATCTGTAGATCTTTTCATGCCACTAATTATTTTTATAAGCTGTTTCTGGAACTCTTATTTCTCTGCATCTCTCACCACTTGAATAAGGCTGCAGGCAGCAGCGTCCTTATGTGCGTGCATTCTGTGAGCTCATTTCTCTTCAGTTTCTCTCTTTGCCCTCTCTGTTTCTCTGGGCTCAATGCTTCAGCCTTTCCCAATTGTGCCATCTAATCCTGATGACTTCAGCCATTGTAAGTAAAGACTACAGAATCCTTCATTTATACGTATTAATCTGAAGAGTGACTAAAGCTACAGTCTTGAGCATCTTGGTTAGTTGCCATATTCATTTGCTAATTGCTAACTCAGTTGAAAGACCTTCTTTATTAAAAAAACAAAATATGTTTTTTTAAGAACAGTGTTTTGCAAGAAGAGAAAGCTGTGTTTGTTTTGAAAAGAAGATTTATTGGGATGATATAACTCTACTTGTGCTATCTCCTCACCTGTTTTTCCTCAGGGAGGCCATCAATCTTTATTAGCATTTCTAAATCAAAAGATAAAAATGATAGACAAATTCCAATATGGGATGAAAATACTAACAAGAGCTGAAAGAGAAATCCCTTCTCTTTTATACCTGCTGAAATTGAATTCAAAGAGGTGCTAGTTTGCTCTAGATGCGTGGGATCTGAGAGTGGTTTTGTGGCTCCAGCGCTTTGTAACAGGAGAACAGACAGAAAGCACAGTAATTCACAGGTCCCATCTGGAAGGATTTATCATTTGAACTCCTAATGCTGGGCTCGCTGTTGTTTTGCAGTCACGTGCCTCACACGAAACACCTCTGAGTGAGTCCTGGGCCTGGCAGGGTCCACTTTCTCTCCTCACTTTACCATTGCCTTCCTCGAGCAACCTGTGCACAGCAGATGCTTTCCTTTCACATCAGGCTGTCCCTGCCTTTGGTTTTGGCACTGCTGCCACCGCAGCAGCATTAATAAGATCAGCTAGATGTTCATTCTGTGTCTAGGGATGTGTGCTTGTGCTGCAATCCCCAGTCCAGCACCAGTTTGGCAGAGCTTAATTTTCTATCCCCTCATTTGTGCCATGCTTCCACCCATGGGGGACCATGGGGTTCAACAAGAGTAGGACTTTATTGCACAGGAAAAGACGGATAGGTAGCTGGTGAGCAAACTTCCATTTTTGGCCAAAATGGGCTGGTAGAAATGCTGCCTGATGCACTTTAAACAAGGAGAGGACCTTGAAATGCTTTCAAGGAAAAATGAAGCTTGCCAAGTGTTTGGAGGATGAAGGTTTCAGAGAGACGCTGTTGTGCAGACCCCCAGCTATCACTGCAGGGGCATATACTGAAAAAGCACCACTTGGGCCTGTAGTGTTGGAGCTTGCTCTCATTTCAGGAGAACACTTCAGCAGGAGTCATACACTGATGTTTAATAGCACTCCTGTGGCTACCTCAGCTCTCCTCACCCTAGAACATAATTATGATGCCTGCCCTTTGTGGGAGAAAAATACTTCCTCCATGCATTAGTGAAGTAAAAGATTGTTTTCAGTCAACCATGCACTAGTGCCTCCCTTCATATCTTACAGATAGAAAAATGGCAAATGGGACTGGGGAAAAAAAAAGATTGTTTTCAAAATTCTCTTTCCATTTTATTTTTCCTCTTCCTTAAAAAAATAGTCTTGTGACTCCAGCAAGGTGAAGAGCCAAGGAGCAAGGGAAGCACTGAGCTTATCTGACCATGGTCTTTAACAGAATTTGAGCAGGGCAACCTTAGCTGTGATTTCTAGCATCCACAGATATATGTACACGCACATTATGTATCTATCCGTCCATATGTTTAAAGTGTAATATCTTCATTTGTTAGACTTATTCAGACATTTTAATTTCTCTTTCAAGATTCTCTGCAGCTGGTGGTGTTTTATTGTGCATGGAAAAAAAGGGCAAAATTCAAGCTTTTTCTCATTTGCAGATAAAGTGTACTACAGTGATCCAGTGATTGATTTTCCTGCTTGACTCACTAGCCATGAATTAGTCTACAGCTCTTCAGAACTGAAGAACATTGGGTCAGGGTTGAAACTGTGGACTGTGTCAAACAATCAGGGCAAGAAAACATATTTTCTGATTTATTTTTCCTGTTTAATCTAATGCTATACATTGTTGGAACTAAACAGAATGAGCTTTGTAACCTAGAGTACAGCATTAATTTATTTTGCAAATAGGCTTTGGTTAACAAGGTATGGTCAGTGTTGACATTTGGTTGCTGAAAAGAGTGATTTTTATAGAATATCTAACAAATGTTGGTGTCCAACAGTACATTTTTAACACAGCAATAAAAAAATGTGTTCTTCTAGAGCAAGTGAAACACTGGGAGCCCTGGAAGAGCCAACCTGTGTGAGACAATGGCAACACACCTGGAATGCGTGCTGTGTAATGTAACCATGAGGAGGGGTGTCAGGTGTAAATATAGCAAACAGACTTGGGCCATATCTTTCCTATGGAAGCAGTCTTTGCCTGCTGGTTTGAGGGTAGACACCTCCAAGGTATCAGGGATGTTGTTTCTTCCTGGGTTGAATGTCCAAAATGGCTTTTTTTTTTTGCTGTTGTCATGATCACACAGTGTACTTGGGAGCAAATGAAAAACACATCTGCTTTAGGCTTGATTTTCTTCCTTCAGTGACGTCTTTCTGGCTAAGTTGTTAACCTTACACTTTCTTTGACAGACCAGTACATATGAGAAATCAGCTGCTTTAGCAATAGAAATTTTATCTCAGGGATGTTCACCAATACTGAATTCTGGTCCAGCTCCTGGAGCTAGGTTGATGTGTTCAAATGTTCAAAGCCAAATAAGAGGTAGATTAGAATGGACACAGAAGTCTTAGAGAGGGCAGGTGCTTTGCTTTAAACAGAGGATGCATATTGTTACAGACTCAGTCTTGGTTGAGCCTTTCTTTCAGAGAAATCTTAACACAGCATTGGTCTTTGCATGGCACTAACATAAGGTTTAATTAGGTTCCCATTCCAGTCTCTGGGTCTGAAGGGAGAGGGAAGGGGTATTCAAAACTCCAAAGGATGTGATTAGAAATTGGACTAGTCTGAGGAGGGAATAAAATCTGCCTTCCTCTCTTTGTCTCTCTCTGGAGTATAACAGCTGGTTGGGGAAATTTACTTCTCATGATTGAGTGACCTGATTTTGTCTCCCACTTGCACAAGGCAGGCTCTTAGAAGAAAACGGCTAGTCTTAAATTCATACATAATTGCACAGCAGGGAGTCGGAGTTTAAAAATGCAGATTCCTGGGTATTAAGCAGCAGAAATCTGTTTTGAACCCTTGAACTTCCTTTGTTGTTTAAATGGCCACCTACAGAACCAGGCTGTGGAGAGCAGCATACACACAGTAGCTTCTTTTATATGGGGGGAAAAAAGTATCTTCCCCCACCCCTCCTCTTTTCCCTTCCATTCCAAAATGAATGTATACTTCATCCCTATAACAGAGGGCACTAATTATGGAACTTGACTATGTGCGTCTGAGCTATACAGTCACAATAAATGAGGCTATATTCTGCTAATCAGCCCTACTGAACTTGTGTACAGCATTATCTTTCTTTTCTTGACAAACTGCGTTACTTGTTTCATTTCACTGGTTTTCTTTTTGAGTCTTATGAGCTCGGTATGCACAAGCCTCCTCCGATCTGTGTCAAAGGGGCTACTATTTGCATCTTTACCCTCAGACGTAGCAAGAGCATGCATTTTGAACTATTTCAGCAGCTGAACAGAATATAGAATGTATGCACCCTACTGTTGTTGTCCTTCATATTAATTATATTAAGTGCTACAAATGTACATTTATGCTGTGAATATGGTTTTATGGAGCCTGCATTTGTATTTTATCATACTTGCCAAAGTCTTAATGTAAAGGGCAATGTCTGATCAACATGCTGTGAGGAACCCGTGTGAATACCAGCAAGAAAATTAAAACAGTGTGAGATACTTTATTTCATGTAAATGACTTCCTAAACCTTCAGTCTTACAATTTCACATTTTTCATATTAAAAAACAAAAACAAAAAAACAAAAAAACAAAAAACAAGAAACAGTTCAAACGAATTACCTTAAGTGTGTGGGGGAAAAAAAATAAAATTTTGTGTAATGCATGATTTTAAGATAAAAATGCTTTACTCCTTGAAGTCACTTGCCTTAGCGAATACCTGTGCTGCAGAATTACCTTCTTTTACAACACTTAAGCTGAGGTAAGATGAGGAAAAATGCCTATCTTGGGAGGTTTACCTCTTTCACAGTTGTGCCATCATTGTGCAGGCTAATAGCCAGGCTAGAACTTGAACAGAGCTCCTGTGAGGTTTGGAAGCTCTGCAGCAGCCTTTCAGCACAGTGCCATATACATTTTGGTGTAGGTTGCCATCATTTTCTGGAGGCTAGCCCTTTTGGATGAGATTGCTTCTAAAAGCCTAACGTCGTTATGGTTTTGTATTGGGCTGCCAAGGAAATTAGTTCTAAATTTTCTCCTTTGTGTTCTGTGTGCATGGCTAAGGTCCTCTAACTTAGGGGTGAGAATGTCAAACTGTCTGGATCTATATCATGTCCCAGTTCTGCCAGCTGATGCTGTATTACATTCTCCAAGCTTGGTGAAGAGACTACCTTTATCTTACTTTTTACCCTAAAGGCAGCACTGCTATATGTGGAACTCCTTGCTGCAGGAGTTTTTGGACAACACCCTGGCTTTGGAAAATGTGGTTTGAGAGCACTGTGATTGCTGCCTAGCTTGGAGCAAACTGGTACTTATCTTATTATTGAGACCCATGTTTGACTTCTGCCTGCTTCTGCTTAGCAGCCATGCCCATGTGTCACACATACTTCAGTAGCAACCTGTGACTGACCGTATCTACCAAAAGGAGCTGGGTCTTGTGGACGAAAGTACTGTGATGCAGCTGGAGTTATTTCACATAACAGCAGGCTTCTAGTGGGAAGTGGATCTGCTCAGTGTCAGGTTGACCAGACACAGACAAGGTCAGTGTGCAGTACCTCTCCCAGCAAGTGACCTAGTCTCACCTCCTCTTCCATGACACGACCCAGGACTTTCCTACATATTGAGAAGGAAGATGCTTGAGACGTCTCCTGTTGGATGGGCATAATGAACCAGTATAGCCACTCTGCAACCCAGAGCACAGTCCCGAATGTTTTCCAAACATAAAAGATTGTTTTATATATATATGCTTGTCTTCTTTTGCAAGCAGAAAAATGGCTTCATACCAATGCTGAAGCATTAAGAGAGATTGCTTTGCAGAGGAAAAAAAAAAAGAGCATATAATCCTACTGCTTGTCCCTTCTGTGTTGAAATTACAGCTTGGTTGTTTTCTGTCCCGTTGTCACTGTGCTATGTGTTGAGGAAGTGGGTAGCCTAGGCTTGGGTTGTGGCCTCTGAAAGATGAGTATAAGTGAAACACTGAAGCTGAGGGTACTCTATAAGGTTTTCATTTTTTAAGTGAAAGCTGTGCATGAGTGAAATGCTTTGCCTTCTGCTAAGTCTAGCGTGCAGATGTACCTAAAGCATTTTGTACTCATCTTATTTGTTATAATGATGCTGTCCTCAAATGCAGTTAACAGTTATTTTATTAACCTTTTCAGATTTGTGCTAGCATAGGCTGTACTGTTTGAAAGATGCTCTTAATAGCTGTTTGGAAAAAAGCATTGAAGGAAGGGGACCTTGTAAAATGATAGATGAACTGTTGCCCTTGGTTCATGGCTTGCTAACGGCATGTGGGCAGTGCTGCCAACTTCTGTGATTTTATTGACCATCTTAGACTGCCAAAAACTGGAGTCATGCACACTTGAGCATCAGCTTTCTCTGTTTATAAAGAAGAAAGTTACTAGCTTGTCTAGTTGTAAACATCAGTATTTTGAACTCTGTAAGTCTACAATCTGAATTAAATGAAAAGGATCAAACTACCCTTTAAAAAACAACATACACAGCCCTTTTATCTGATTGATATGTATGCAGACTTTGTTTTAGGAGCCAAAGATATTTGACTACTAATCTTTGAATACTTGGAGTTGGCAGTAATGGATAAAGATTAGCATGTGTTCTCCCTTTTAAGGTGAACTTACTTGGAACGGATCTCAGCACCTTAAAATAAACCAAAAACATAAATAAATGGTGGATTGTCTGTCTAGAAAACTTTCTGATAGGCGTATCACAGTGTTTTCTCCAAGTACAACAAAAAGGAAGTTTCCCATCCTACTCAAAGGATTATTACTGCTGCATTCACTGCATATGTCCATGTTTTTCCTTTTCTGTTTCTTCAGAATAGATCTTGGTAGGTTTTTCTGTTTAATCTGGAGGTGATGGTGATAGCTGGCAGTGATAACACCTTCTATTTTTGAAGAAAAAAAAAGGGAAAAATTATAGAAGAGTAACAGTTAAAATTGGCTGAATTCAGATAATTTTCTTTCAAAATTGACAAACGAATATGACAGCACTTAGATATTTTTCTCATGACATTCCTCATGCTAACTCGTTTCTAAATGAGAGGAATCTGGATTGATGCTAAGGAGCCACCATTTTTTCTTTACTTCCCAAAACACTCTTACCCAAATCTTGCAAATTTTTAAGCTGCTACTGAATAGATTAACTTAAAATCACTCTTCATTTCATGAGTCAGATGCTGAATATTTTATGACCAGCATTTCGTATCGTGCATACTACTTATCTGGAAATACTGTTACAAAGGAAGTGAGGAATATTGCCAGTTTTTGATAGATACAACTTTGCTAGAAAACATATCTTTTAATGGTTAGGTCTCCATCTGAATGTATTTCAGTAAGGGTTTTGGAACACCACAACCACCTATACCATTGTCCATGTACAGACGGAGTAATATAATCAATGCCTTAAGGATTAAACCTCTAAATAGATATGTTTGGGTATGCCCTTAAGTCTGTCTGTTTTTGTATAAACCATTTCCTTTGATCTAATGGATCTTAAGGCTTGTGAGCTTGGCTTCAGGCTTCAAAATACAAAAGGCTTTTAGCATAGCGATTGATAGCAAAAGAATAATAACCACTTTGGATTCAGATGGAGCCCTCTCTTTCTTGGCAGTACTAACATTAACTTTTACTTTACTTTTATGACATATGCTGCTTCTTTTTGTCCCCAGCGGAACTGAAGTTTTTAAAACAAAGTCCGTTTTGTCCCCCATCTCTAAATGAAGTTATATCTTCCCCTGCTAAAAAGAGGTTATGTCGAGTCTAACTGAAGACCATTAAAACCATTAGAAAGAGGCTCGGTGATTTCCAGAGTTATTGGATCAAGATGAAAGTGGAAGGCAGATAACTGAGGAGATGTGAAGGAAAAGAGACCCCACCTGCCCAGGCACAAGACCTCATGTCACCCTGGCGCTGCCACTGAGGCCACAGCAGGTCTGGCTCTAGCTCCCCACAGCCCCACCTGGCCATAGCCCCTGCCCAGCCATAGGCCCACATCCTGGCCTGGCCTCAGCCAGTCTCCCTCCCCATGGAGGTGCTTGGAGCACTAGAGCTGCCCCACACTTAAAGCCACCTGGCTCAGGGGATCTGTGTGCCGCCTGCTCCATCACATTAAAGGAGCACAGATTTGGGTCGGTTCAGTCTGGGGATGGTTTATACCTGGCCCTGTGAGCAGGGGAGGCAGGATGCTATTTCTTACTGCAAGGGGCTTTTTTTGCTTTCCCAAACTGCTAACTGCAATTGTTTATATTTTACAATATTATTACTCCTGTTATGAGCTGCCTACGGCAGCCACATCAAAGTACTGCAGAGCGTGTGTGGTGCCAGCTCAAATAATAGCAACAAACCCTGGTCTCTCAAACTTTGGTTTGATTTCATTGTTTAAATAGGAAATGAGCTAGTGTGATTCCTCCGTCTGTGAGGTTCTTTGACTACAGATCATTGTTCTGGCACTCAGATCCCTATTTTAATTAGAAAAGAAGGAAATACTTTGAGCTGATGCTTAGATAAAAGCTGTGAATGATATTTATCACTCTCTTAAGGAGCTTTCTTTAAGACACAGCAAGATTTGCTGTGAGGACTTTCTCCTGTTTCAAATGTTTGTGTCTCTTGCTGTCTCTAAGGCAGTTGTGATTGCGCTGTTGCCCCAGCTTCCACCAGACACCCTGGGTGAGGTTCTGGCCTCACAGATGTCTGTCTGCCCAGCGGAGCTTTGCTATGGATTTCATTGAGGCCAGATTTGGCCATTGTCTGGGCAGACATTTAAGGAGTGGCCCCTCAGGGGATGCTTTTATCATCGGGTGGCTTGGGCCTCTCCAACCAGCTTTGGATGTGGTGGCTGTAGAGCTGCCCATGGACGTCATCTTCTCTGTCCTGGGGCTCCTGCAGCCACCACTAACCAGGGCTGGGAGGAAAGGCTTCAATGCACACTGCCTCCGCTGATGTATCCAAACCCAAGCAATTTGCTTAATGCTTACAATGGCAGGAAGTACCTTATTTAGGTCCTGATGATGTGTAGGTTTTTGAAGCGTAGGTTTTGAAGTCGAATTCTTCATCAAGGCTGTTTGTGCTTTGGCCTGGTTGCCACTGATGTATAAAGTATGATTAACATGAGGGCTGTGATTTGTGGCTTTTTCTTTCTTATTATGTTTTTTTTTCCCCCAGTTTTCCCTTTTGAAAAGATGATGTTTGTTGTCCTATAGCTCTGTGGCTGTTAACGGCCTTCAAAATGTGCTTGCATGAAAAGGATGAGTTTCTACAACAGTCTTCAATACCTTCCTTCCAGTGTCTCAGCCAGTTGTCAGTGGGAATCTGACTCAGCACAGGTAGTCCCAGGAAAGCAGAAAATGACTGTGTTTTAGAATAATTCCCTTGATTGCTCTGTTTTAGAAACCTATGTTTCCATTAGAGAAAATTGATAATCTGCTAATAAGGAAGTCCATCACAGTGTGACTTTAGCTTCTTGCATTTATTTCAAGTATCTGAGTTTTAAAGCATGGCTTATTTGCAGTCCCCATTAGTAATGAACTGTGCTTGCATGGACTTTACCTCTTTCACTGATTTCCCTGTTATACCAGCCGTGCCTTCTTGCTTTGGAAGCTGTGAAGTCAAGACATTTAAAAAGAGTGAGCTTGAAAAAAATAATTCCCATGTAAGTAAGAAAGCTCTTAGAATGATCTTTCGACCAAACCATTAGAAACAATCAAGTAGCTTTGCATGAATGTGTTAGTTAAAACTAACTGAAGACAATCTGGCTTCTTGATAAGAGTTTTAGTTGTGCTGGTAAGAACTAGTCATGTCTCTCCCAGGAAATCCCACGGAGACATATTGCTGGAAGTGGCGTGCTCTCAAGAAGAAAGTGATGGGACACTCTTATATGTTGCCTCAGTCAACTGCTGTTGCCATTGTTTATTTTACTGGGAGTGTGTGTGGAGTGGATGGAACAAGCTTCTAGGCTATCTCACAGTCCCATAGAATAATGTCTTCTCATCTAGAAGCTTAGTCAAAGGACTGAGGTCAGAGGAGCTGGATAGACTGTTGGTCTGACCTAGTATGGGTCTTCTTGTACTCCCTGTTTCCCTCAGGAAGTTCATAGAAGGGCAGAAGATAGCATGCAATGAATCATACTTAATCACTTAGACCTGCTGTTTAACATTTTGTTTACCCAGCTCTTTTGGAGTTAAAAAGATCTTGGAGAATATAATTCGCTGAAGTGTAATTTAGATCAGCTTTCTAAGCCTTCTGAATCTAGCCCAGAACGTATAAACCTCTGGCTCCTAGGGAATAATGAAGCCACAAAAAAATGAGTGAGTGGTGCTAATAAAGAATAAATCAGAGCATTAGTTGTAACAACTATTGCAGTGACTTGAATAAGGTAAACACAGTGCCAAGGCAGTCAAACCTTGTACAACTGAAGTCAGTTTCTTAGCTTTCACTGGCTCATCCCTTAATCTTCAGTAACGTGTATGACAGTATTCCTCAAAACTTGCACAGAACTAATTTTAATTTCTTTAGGCTTATGCACTGCCTAGTTGATTGAAAAAAGTGGCAGTATTTCCTGATATTGAAGTCTTATTGTAGTAAGGAATGGACAGTTCACATTAAAGCATCTGGAACCTGTGGCTCTGCATGTGTATGTGTATGCATGCACACGTGCAGGATGGGGCACTCACCCAGATGTCCAAGCCAGGTTTGCAGCTGAAGCATGCCCATGATCAAGGAAGAAGGGTAACATGGTGTTCTTTCACATCTCCTCTCTCTCCTTTCTGAGACTTCCTCACATTTGTTTTGTTCCAAAGCTAAATGCCAAATGGCTGTGTCCTTCCTGGTAAAATGTCTTTTCCATTCTTCTGTTTATCCTTTCTTCATGTCTTATGAGCATTTCCAGAGTTCGGTTACACTGATGGCCTGGGAGGGTGATTAAATCATGATTTACTAAATCCTGCCAAACCTAAAGTAAAATATGTTTAACATACTCCAGCTGTTCATCATACATAATCCTTGATTTATTTTTATTTTTTTAAATATTGAGCTGGTGTCCTGTAAATACACTCCTGGGAAAGCTGCTCATTTGCTTCCATGCCAGCGAGAGCCTCTTTACTTGCTCAAGAAGCAGCATCATACACTTGATGCCTTGGTCCTGCCTGGCAAAAAGAAACATCTTTCCAAAACACAGAGTGCTTTCAGGATGGAATGGCAAAGCCAATCTTACATAGTAAAGCTCACATCACACCCAGAATGAGACCTGTAATGCCATTGTGATGGTGTGCAGGCTGTCTGGCTCCAGAAATGGAGGAAAGGAAAGGTGTTCATTAATTGCAGTGCATGTTAGGTCATTTTATCATTTCTTAAAAGTTAGGAAACACTTTCATTGGGACAAAGCATTGGATTTCTCTCCTGTTATTTTCCATCGTCCTTTTCTGTATTTTGAGCCTGTGCTGTTAGAATTTGAGTTGTGGGAGCTCCAGGTCCATGCAAAAACCCAGGCTTCTGTTTCTCATATTTAATTATTTACTGCATTCCTTAGCTGTGTGTGTCTGCCTGTGTATTTTCTATGTACTGAATGCCAGGTGACTGCTTCCTTGCTGCCCCCTAAAACTAGCTGTGCCCATCACGAAGGCTACAGGACAAGGAGGCAAATATCCACACTTATAACATCAATTTGTCACGTGGCTTTGACACAAGTATGTACTGTGATGGTGCAAATGAGGGATGTTGAAAGGTCTTTGCAGGATGTGGAGCCAGACCCTTTGGATGTTTGATGGGAGCAAGTCCTCACCATGTGATGAAGGATTTCATGGATTTCCTTAAGGGAGCCCTTCATGAAGTTCTCCTCTTTATGATTCTCCTCCTGAGACTGTTGCTGCCAGTAGTCCTTAAAACCAAACTTGCTATCTGCCCACTGGGTCTGGATGAGGGTTGCATGAACTGAGCGATGAGGTAAGCAGGCATCAGAGGGGGTACGAGCAGACCAGCCTGTTATCCAGACTCTTTTCAGTGGTGTGTACGATGCTGAAAGCTGCTGGATAGCCTCTGTTCTACTTTGATCCTGATGAAGTCCTGATTTTGTTTCTGAATGTAAGCTCCTCCTTCACCTCTGTGAGGCCAGTCACATCTATGAGTAACATCTGAAGAAGCTCTGTCTGGTTATTTGGGATATATCTTAAAGAAATGAAGCTCATTTTAAAGTTGTACGTTTAACACTTGGGAAAGAATTTCATGTTATCTGCTTAAGATTTCCAATTGAGCATAAGGTAATTGAAATCCCAAAGATTCAGCCAACACACTATCTACCACTGGAGTCTGTTTACATACATATACTGAAGTACAGTACCTACCCAAGTGCTGCATATAGAATTCAGGTTTTTTAATAGCTGAAAGCACGGATGATTAATTTGAGGGAGGATCTCTGCTGGGATAAAATAAGGACCTGCTTCTTATCATAGCGTGTAGTTTTAATGGGAAACGAAACCTGGGATTTGAATGACTTGACAGTCAGCTAGACAGTTCTGCTTTCAACAGCTGAAGAATTTCAAACAGCAAGGAGAAAAGAACACAACCTGAGCACGGGATGCAAGTCTCTTGCCAGCTGATTTTAGCAACAGCAAGTACGTCATAAAAGAAACACCCTTCTTTAGCTTGCAAGTCAGGGGCCTGGTGATGTGTTTCTTCAATACAGATCATCAGTGCCCTTTTACGTTCACTGCTGTGGGAACGTTTTCATTAGATTAACCTGTGCTTAAGCTGCCTCCTCACCAGGTAGCACAAAACTAGAGTATGCCTCCACAGCTCAGCAGTACCGTAGTGTCTCGGGGCTCTGGCAAGTCAGCTTTACTCACTGGCACCGTTCCTCTGCATCATTGCTGCAGTGCCATTGGCTGCTGGATAACACAACGAGAGAGTGAGTGGCCCCTCACTTGGCTGCTCAGCACAGCCATTGCGACTGCTTTTGCTATTAGAGTAGCAAAGAGTTTTTTTTCCACGGTTACAGTAGAGCTAGGCTTTAATGTTCTTGTTGATTACAACTGACCCAAAAAGTCTGCCTAGCATGCCT
The DNA here is from genome assembly GCF_002078875.1 of Numida meleagris. Lineage (NCBI taxonomy): Eukaryota > Metazoa > Chordata > Aves > Galliformes > Numididae > Numida > Numida meleagris. The sequence continues at coordinate 118,977,537 of NC_034409.1, read as the reverse complement.
TTTATATGGAGTATATGTCAGTGAAGCTTAAAGTCTCTTCTCCTCCCCTAGGCTTCGCTCTGCAGTCATGTCTTTCAGACAGCTGAAATGCCAGAGCTCATTCATCGGGCTTCATAGTGAAATGCTTGATCTAATCATGTCTGAATATTTTAAAAGGTTTTCGATAACAGAAGGCTAGAAATGTGTTTTAAAAACGTCTGCATCCCTGAAAAGCGTGTGTGTGTGTAATTTAAAACTGTCAGTGCTATCCCAGATTTTTTCCTACGAAAATATTTCCTGCTTCTCACTGTAATCATAGAATCCCATCATAGATGTCCTTATTTCTGCGTCGACCATTATGATTTTATTTATATTTTTAAATGTGAGTTGCAGCATTTGAAAGCTATGATGACAAAGACTGTACCAGTCAATGAAACAAACTGTTCCACCGTCACTCCTGCAAATAATTTCCATTAGCTGATGTAGTACTGTAACATGGAGTATGTTTTGTGTATCTGTCAGTTATACTGTTGCTAAATAACAAGTTTGGGGAGTTTTTTCTAGAGGGCAGTTTAAATGGGGCTTCTGATGCTTCTGTCCTGCACTGAGTTGAGTATATGAAACCAAATGTGGCCTTTGTTGTATTAATGGGATGCTTTCATGTGGTCTATGATTAAGCTAGACTTTCCCATAAAAAACTCCTTATAGCAGGGTAATTCCTGAAAATAAACAGGGTAAGAAATCTTAAACTTACACCACAGTTATTCTGCAAATCAGATCCTGCCTGAAATAAAGGTGTGCTGGAGGTGTTCTTGGGGCCTTTCCCCTATTTACATATGTGCTTCCATCTATGGAAGTCACCTATGTAATGTTACAGCAATGGGAAAAAGAATCTTGGCAACAATAAATGATCATCTAGTTCCATTCAACTGCATGTGCTCTAATATGCAATGAAGCATTACTGCTCTAAATGAAAGGAGCCAGCTACTATTTGAGCTTAGCATGGCACATTAGATTGCTAACAATGGAAGGAATCAAAGGATCATTAAGGTTGGAAAAGACCTCTAAGATCATCTAGTCCAGCCACCAAACCATCACACCATGCCCACTAACCATGTCCCTCAGTGCCACATCCCCATGTTTCTTGAACACCTCCAGGGACGGTGACTCCACAACATCCCTGGGCAGCCTGTGCCAGTGCATCATCACCACTCTTTCTGAGAATAAATTTTTCCTAATATCTAACCTGAACCTCTCCTGGCACAAACTGAGGCCATTCCCTCTTGTCCTATCACTGTTACTTGGAAGAAGAGGCTGACTGCCCCCTCACCACAACCTCCTTTCAGGCAGTTGTAGGGAGCGATAAGGTCTCCCCTGAGCCTCCTCTTCTCCAGACTGAACAATCCCAGTTCCCTCAGCTGCTCCTCATAAGACTTGTGCTCCAGCCCCATCACATCTTTATTGTCATTCTCTGGACATGCTCCAGGGTCTTAATATCTTGTAGTAAGGGACCCAAAACTGAACACACTACTCAAGCTGCAGCCTCGCTAGAACTGAGTACAGGACCTCCCAGCTCCTGCTGCTTGCACTATTTCTCATACAAGCCAGGATACCACTGGCCTTCTTGGCCACCTGGGCTCACTGCGGGCTCATGTTCAGCTGACCATCATCCAACACCCCCAGATCCTTTTCCTCCACACAGCTTTCCAGCCACTCTGCCCCAAGGCTGTAGCAATGCCTGGGTTTGTTGTGGCCAAAGTTCAGGACACTTGGTCTTGTTGAACTTCATCCCATTGGCCTCAGCCAAGCAATCCAGCCTCTCCAGGTCCCTCTGTAAGGCCTTCCTGCTCCCAGGCAGATAGACCTCCCTCAGCTTGGTGTCATCTGCAAACTTACTGAGGGTGTACTCAATTCCCTCATTCTAATAATCAGGATACTCCCCAATACTGACTCCTGGGGAACACCACTTGTGACTGGTCACCAGCTGGTTGTGATTCCATTTACCACTGCTCTCTGTGTCCGGCCCTCCAGGTAGCCGTTTATGAAGCAGTGAGTGTACCTGTCCAAGCCACGGGCTGCCAACTTCTTCAGGAGAATACTGTGGGAGACAGTGTTGAAGGATTTGCTGAAGTCTAGGTAGACCAACAGCCTTTCCCTCATCCACGAGGCAGGTCACCTGGTCATAGAAAATCAGGTTGGTCAAGCACGACCTGCCTTTCATGAATTCATGTTGGCTGAGCCCGATCCCCTGATTGTCCCACATATGCCACGTGATCTCACTCAAGACGATCTGTGAAAGAAAAGTAGAATGTAGTAGGGAGGAGCATGAAACCTAGGGTATCTCATGAAGGGAGAAGAAGAGGTAGATCCCTGTGCAGTCATGAATAGCACATAAACCTACAACTGGAGCTGGGCTTTGGGAGAAATGTCATGGGTGCAGGAAGCTGCTCTCCTTTAGGAGGATAGGACATCTAGAAGCCTTTTGAAATGTGCTTAGTAAAAATTAATGTCCTTGACTTTTCTGGGAAGGGCAATGATTACAGGTGTGAAAAAAGGAAACTAGCCACACTACACACATTAGTGTCTTGGGGAAAGCAGATGATACTTGCTTTTTAATGCCTTTTCTTGGGAAAAGGAATATGTCATTATTATCTTCTTGCTCCTCTGTGAAACAGCAGTTTATGAAGGGAATTTATAGATATAATCAGAATTAATCTGAAGGGGAAAAAGCCAAATACTTCCTGTCAATAAAATTTTCATTTAGAGAGAGAATACAATAAATAAATAAATATATAGACTGAAATGTTGTAGGCTTAAACAAGCCCTCTTCAAACCTCTATACACAGTTTTTCTATACTTTTGTATCCCTTGCCTAAGCAAATAGGAGGTAGTCCAGGAGATCTTATTTTTTATTTTAATTTTTCAACTTTTGTTTGTGCAGAGCACATTTTAATAGGGAGATTGCTTCCTCACTTCCTTCCCTCCCTCCCCCAGCTGCAGAGCCTTCCTGAAGGGATAACACCAAGTGAGAGGGAGAAGATAATATTAAAAGAGTATTTAGCAGCTCTCATATGCAATGGAGGCTGTGATGCAATGAGCCAGCCTCACTGGATCAACCTGAATCACTAGCAGTATTGGTGAAAGCTATTGCAGAACTTGCAGCAGTGCGGCAAGATGCCACCACCTGTGTTGAGAGGCAGGAGATCTGGATTATGGTCTGTTCCTGGCCAGCAGCTTGCCCTGTGGTGGCAAGCAGGTTTGTTCACCTCTTTCTATCTCTGTTTTTCACTGGTATTTAGATTATGAAACTCTTAGGGGAGGGATAGTCTTTTCATAGATATTGGCTAACATATAGACCAGAGAGGCCCTGACGTTAGTGGGTTGTTTGGACACTTAATATAAATGAAAATAAGGAGGCAGTGAAGGACATTTAAGCTGCTTATCCATCAAGGAAGCACTTGTTTGAATCAGTGATGTACCTTTTCATCTTGACTAGCTACATTCGTGTTTATAGTCAGAAATCAGAGCAGAAGGAACCAAGGCTTTTAATAAATAATTGATAGTGCATACTTGCTGTGGCCATGTTCTTAAAGGAAAGTGAAGGTAGGAGAAAAACGTGCACAACATTTGAAAGAGAATAGATGAACCTAAGGTTTAGAATTTCATCCTGTGTTCACGTTAGTAGAGCTACTAAAACACACATGATGCTCATTTTCCTGAATGCTGGCTCTGCACATTTTCTCCTGAAAACAGTAACAATAGAGAAAGGGGGGAAAAAAAGGAATTTGATATGCTAGTTTCTGATCAAGGTTATATATGAGTTCTCTGGCTTGTTGCCATTGAAGTACTGTACATTTATCTGGCCTGGGATGATTATGTGTCCTCTCCGGCTCCTTTCCAATGCGGGCACACGCTAAAATAGTTAGTGTATTCGTAGGGCCCAATGCCAGTGACAGTAGGGATCTGTGTAAGAGCACTCTGCCTTCTGCTGAGGAGTGTTATTTGGTTGAGGCGTTCAGGTAGTGATGGCCTCAGATAAATATACATATCTCATTTTTTCTTTGCATTGTTGCGAAGACCATAATGGAGACTTAGAGCAATGTTGCAGTTTATGCAAAATCATCCTTCTGAAATAAGGTTAGCTGTGAAATTAATGTCTGCAGTTCAAAAACAGGGCAGGAATGAGTTCACCAGAGCTCAGAAAGGTTCTGAACTTTTTGTCCTGCACAGTAATTAATGAAAAACATCTACAGAGACCCTGCTAAGTATTTCTAAAGAGAATAAAGACAGGATCTGAGCTAAGCTCAGCCTCTCACTGATCAAGGCTTGATAGCCACGGATGTGACATGTTGAGAGAGGGAAATAGAAATGTGTGGGAGGGGAGTCAAAATCATCAAAACTCCCAGAGGGAATCAGAGCATCTCCAGATGACCTTGCCTTGATAAGCCTTAATACAGTTGAGCTTTAAATTGCCTTGCAGCTTCTCTCTTGGAAAAAAAAACAACCACCAAAAAACCCCAACAAATAGAAAACCACAAAAGTTACATGAAATCCTTTTGAATGATGGTTTCATTATTCAGCTCTGGTGGATAAACTTCCTCTGGGCTTAATTTGAAGTGCAAATTTCTACTGTGTGGAAGTCAAGGCCCTGACTAGAGTCTCTTTCCCTTCAGTTGGCCTTAAGAATTAATTCTCTTTTCTACTCTCTAGTGTCCTCCTCTGAGTTACTTCTTTCATTTCTTTTGTTAAGCTCCAGCTTCTGTTATTGTTGTTGTGTTTGGTTTCCTGCATCTCTTAATGCAGATGCCAAACTCTTCTTCCTTAGGTCTGAATGTTGAGTTGGTTGCTGTAGGCCCTTTGGTACCCAAGAGAGTGCCTGCTCCCCTTCGTGGTCTGGAGTCCTTGGCTTCTGTCTCCTTTGGTAACCCCACATCGCTGGCTAAAGGAGAGTGAACAGGGAGTGCGTATGGTCAAGAGAGAGGAGAAGGAGCTGAACAACCAACAGACTGCAGAAAGCAGCTTGCCGTCTCCTATCAGTTTGCTAGCCCTGTGTGAGTCAAGATAAAAGAATCGGAGTCAGTGCAGGGTGCTCCAGGATCTCACCTTTGAGTAAGACATCTCTTTGATGCTTTTTATACCCTGTGACTGAAGAAGATTGGTGGTAATAGCGTGCAGGCAGCGGGTGCTTATGCACCCCTCAGCCTTCTATTGAAAGATGAAGGATTCCTCTTTGAGGGGTGCTGGAGAGCCTTCAACTGATGTGCTGCCTTTTAATGAGGGAGTGTTTGGAAAGCACCATCTGCGAGGACACATCAGCATGCAGTGTGTCCCGCAGCTTGTGTGTACGTAAGCGTGTCATGCAATATGCAGAAAATTCAAAGTGCCAGACCAATATAACTTAAGAGTTACCTTGGAAGATGATTTCTCATCTTTGTGCTGAAGGATGCATGAATGAACTAATAAATAAGTAAGTACATCTGAGGGAGGAGGAGGAGGAGGGAATATGTCCAGTCCACTGCTTCGTTAATTTCAGTGCAACGTTAACCAGTTTCACTCCTGCAGTAGACCTACCATACTATCACAGGGCTTTAATGTTTAATTCACTTTGATTTGGACTGCAGAAATATCAAATGTTTCTGCAGGCAAACAGAGGCATCTAAGGAGCCCTGTTGGGAATAAAACTCTAGAAAGACCTTCAGAGAAATTAGAGAAGGGGCACTTTATTGGTTTTAATTCCAATCCTACAGTTCTGCTCTGTGTTTTTTCCCCCTCCATTTAAATGGATGTGTGGGGCAGATTAGTTTTAATATCATGTCCTCATTTCTGTGCGTGGCCTGTGGAGGCTGTCCACAGCCAGACTGGAAAAACAAGCAAATGTTTAATTTTGTGGGGGGGAGGGGAAAGGGCTCTAAGGCCTTGCTGCTGTCAGAGGACATAAGACACTGCTGCAAAGCAGAGATTGAAAGCTGCTCATCAGGAAAAAGAGCCTTGGTCAGCCCTTGCCTTCCTGCTCCCTTCAGACATCCAGGTTATGTGCATTTCCTAAGGAACTATTAGGAAAAATTAACAAACACTAAGCCTTTTATTAACATGCATGTCAAATAGGTGGTCAAACAGAAATGAACCATGCAGCAGAGCCACTGCAGACTCCCTCCAGTGCTGCTTCAGGGAGGCTATTGATGGATCTGGTCCTTTCTGTGTTGCCGTGACAGTGTGAAGGCTTTGAGCATTGCCAGACAGAGATGTCAGGGAGCTCGGCGCAATTAGCTGTGCTGCTGTTGTCCTTTGCACTGCACAAATGCTCAGTTCTCTTCTGAGGGCATGGCATGATTTGAGGGATGAGGGCCCAGGCTGCCTCATTGTCACCACCTCCCTTAAGGTTTCTGTGGGGGTTTCTGAGCACTCTGTGTGGAATTGAGAAGTATAAATTTGTATGCTGAGAAGACCATCTTGCAACAGTCATTAAGCCCAAGATATGACAGGTCCAAGAGCTTTGTTTTATGTTTCACCACCAAACATGTTCAACCCACACCTAAGCTTTTGGGCCACTGCAATGCTAGGTGGAGGGCAAGGGCCAGCAGCATGGGCTGGAAGGGTGAAACAATGCCCTGTATAGCCCCCATAGCAGGAAGTGAAGTCTGTGCCCACTGCCTCCTACTGGAGCCTTATTTCTGCTCTGTGGGATGTGGGGAAGCAGCTCTGGGCCCTGCATCATGGGGCACAATCATCTGAAATCCCATGGCCCATGGGAATAGGATCAGAAAATACCGGTATGTAGGTAGTGAAATAGGGAATCAATTCTATATAATTCACACTCCTTTTTTTCCAGACTCTCTACACGGTTATCGTGGTGGTGCCTGCAGACTGTGGGATTAGATGTGCAAATAGCTAACTTGTAATTTGCAAGTGCAATTAGCTGGTTTTGTGAGTGCAATCACAGTAATTGCAGGAGCCTAACTTATGTGCTTCACTGTTTTTCATCTTCAGAGCAAAGACTAATTAAACATTAATAATAGCATTAACAGCAAAATTAACATATATATATTTGAGACCATGAATTATTTGCTTTACTGCAAGTCACATAAATGTGAGGGAGACAAAATGCATACTGTACAAAAAGAAGTTTGCTGCATTTTTTTTTTTCTCCCCCCAACACAGCTGTTTCATCGTGCTGCTGATGTTGTAGCTGTAGCAAAAAGCAGATTTAGGCATGACTGTGTGAGGATTAGGGCTCTTTGTAATGAATTCTAGAGAGCGCGTGCTGTAAGATGGCCTGTAATGTGGGAAGTCATTCTCAGATTCCTGTTATGTCCAACACTGCATAAATGCATGTAGCCCTTTACAAACACTGCAGGTAATCTGACCCTCTTCCAGGTGGTTTACTAGGACCAGAACAACAGTTTGGACATGGAATGGCACAAAGACGCTAGGCCAAATCTGGCAGATGTAGGAAGGCTTCAAGGGGAAAATGGGTTCTGAGGAGATTTAGGTCATTAGGTATAAAGGAAATTGGAATCTGTTGCAAGTGTAGTAGGTGGTATGAAAAAAAGGCACAGGGCTGAGAGTGGGAGAATACTACAGCTGTAATAACTGAATTCGAATGTCTATTTTTGTTCAGAAGCACAGGAAGCTGCTTTTACATTTCTTATCTTGCTGTATGATAGATGCCTGTAGTGCAGTATGAGGATATTGGCTGTTTCTGGATGTCCTCCTGCTCTTTGCTTACCTGCACTGCAGCTTTGTCATTCTGTCGCTACTTTGAACAGCACGAGGAATGAACGATTGGCCAGGAATGACATCTTGCTTTCCTCAAAAAAGTGAAGGCAAAACTTGAGTCACTAATAGCGCTGGTGGTCTGTTAGCCCCTTATCTACATCAGACATAAACCAGCTGGTTATTATAAGCTTCCATCTATTTTTTAAACCCGGAAATTTAGACTTCATCTGAGCAGTGGCCACCTTTGCAGCTTTCGGGTCCTCTGTCCTCTTTAATTACCCCTTTCTGTCCATGGTCTGTCTGCAAAACAAGTTAAAGTCAACATCAGTCAGGACAAACCGTACATGTCACTGGGGAATTCAAGAGGTACAAACGATCCATAGTTTTTGTAATGACTAAAGAAAGAAAAAAATAATAAAGCTCTGAGTTTGAAATGTAAAATGAAACTACAACGGAAAGAGAGAGACTGCAGGGAAATAGAATTCCTTAATATCATGCTATCATGGTTGAAGAAGCCATCGTGACTCAATCACAGGCCAAGATGGCTGCTTTATCAGGCGTGAACCTCCACTTATCCTCCTTTCTGTGAAAGTCTATGAGAAATGACTCCTTGTTACTCTGAGGTGGGCTGGTGTGCTGTTGAGATCAAGCATCTCTGACATACCAAAGTAAAGGAGCAGTTCCCTGGCTTTGGCTTTTATTTGTTCCTAGAAATAATTGTAGATCTTATAGCTGAGCAGTTTAGGTCACCATTGGGTATAAGGAAAGCAAGGTAGAGTAGTGGAGAGAGGTTCAGTGCAATGAGACAGTATCGGGCAATGGTTAGCTTACTTCTGCTCTTATGTTTGCTTAGCCTGGCAAAATCCTGCTTCTAATGAAAAGCTCCTTGTGAGCATGTGTACCACCTGGTAGGCCTTAGATAAGCCAAATTGGAGAGCAAAGGGAGAAAGATGAAGCATTTTGCAGTTTCTGCAGCAGAAGATAGGGAGACAGGCTACTATCAAGCAAGGCATCACCTCTGAAACCCTTTACAAGCAGGGATTTTGTACTTGTCTTTCTGTAGTTAATTGGCAGGTACTTGCTCCCTTGCCTGGAGACATGAGCTACCAGAGGAAATGCTCTCTCACTAATTGAGCTAAAGGTATTTTTTGTTTGTTTGTTTTTCCTTGTCCTTAAACAGGGAGAGGGGAGAGGTGGAAAGCAAGAGCCCCATGGCTGTTAGCAAAACTTGGCTGAGACCTCCGTATTATGGATAGCTGGCTTCTCCTGCAATTATAAGTATTTTGATGATGAGTGTACAGGTCCTCTGTAAGTAATCCTTAGCTCTTGTTTAACAAATTCTCCAGATGAGCTGGCAGTCTGATATTTGTTGGTAGCTTATGGTAGGCCTAGGGCAAAACAACAGCAAGAGGCGAAGAGAAAATCTCCCACCTTCCTTCCAGTTCTGCAGACAGCAAAGCTTCTGAAAAGGGTAAGGAGGCTAGGCTTTCCCATACTGCACAGCTTGTAGTGTTTTACATTTCTGCATGAGGATGACATGAAAAACTGCTTGAAGAGAACCCAGAGGGACAGATAATGAGCTAGACCTAGAGACAAGAAAGAACAGGAAAACAGGCCATAAAGCTGTATTTCTCCTTCCTTGTGACTGCTCTGCCTGTACCTGAAGTCAGTTAGTTATGAAGTTAGTTATGAGCTTGGCAGCAATGCTTCTACATTCTTCCTTCACCAATCTCCCTGCAAAGACTAGTGCCTGCAAAAAAAAAAATAAAAAAAAATCACCAATCATAGAATCATAGAATCACCAAGGTTGGAAAAGACTTTCAAGATCGTCCAGTCCAACCATGCTGCAGATCCTGCAAATGGCCAGTGGAGGAAGGATGTTGAGATGATAGGCTTCAGGGAAAAGCACTTGAAGTTAAAGCCAAACTCCAGTTATTTCACAGAAGTAATGGTTTCAGCTACACATACTTCCATTCTCTAGGGTTAATAAGGCCAATTCTGCATTTCTAAAAAGCTGTTTTTAATATTTGATAACCTGTAATGCCTGCTGATCTTGCAGGTGACATTAATTGGGAAAGCTTTTCTTAGTCGCTTCCTCAGGTCAGGCACGTATTCTAATCAGAAAGCTACAAAAGCATGAAAGAAAGGCATGAGACATTGCTCCTGGTTCTCTAACAGTTCTTCGAGCCAAAACCCTATTCACAAAACTTTTGGTGCATGCTTCTGCAACCTAAAAATTGTTTTTTTTAAATGGCTTCTTTGAAAACATTAAGGTTTACCTAATCACTGTGATGTAGGTAGGTAGAGTGGGTACCCTAGGAGACCTCCTGCTTTCATAATCCTGTATACATCGTACCATGTTTTTGTAACCTCCAAGAACTCTCTGACTACTAGCTCCCAGACTAGGATTTGTTATGAATTTATGAAGGTGCTGGCATTTATAATTTCTCTGCTAGGGAGTGCAACAACTTCACCTTTTTGCTCCGCATCTTCTCTAATTTCCTATGTTAAATGATTCTTTTTCTCACAGAGTTTTTTTTTGTTAATGCCTTGGATCTATATATCGCTCACACTTCAATGGCAGTCTTGTTGACCAATGTAACTGTCTGATTCTACAAGAAGATCTGCTGGGACCATAGAGATGGGGCTGACACACTGTCCAGGGAGCATCCTCTCCTCTCTGCTCATCGTAAGTGCGTTTAAAAGAAAGGATGCATTTTGGGGAAGAAATTTGCCTATACCATTATGTTGTGATGGAGAAAGTTCATTGGACACTCCATTTCTTTATCTCCTTGTGGAGGGTGGAAGAGAAAATGTGATGTTAGAGTGCTAGGCTGAACTTGTGGTTGAGAGAAGCTTTCAGGTTCATTTATTTGTCAGACTTTGAGGAACGAAGGGGAAATCCAGTAAAAGAAGACTTGGCCGACATTGAGGGGGTTTTGCTGCACTGTGCCATAAGTTCATGCTGCTCTTAGCAAATGCCCCTGTGTATGAGGACAACTTGTCATGGTAAATCACTGCCTGGGCCTGAGTATCACTGTATATCCCAAGGGTATCCTTGAAAGTGAGATGAGTTTGTGGCTTATTGCCATTCTAAAATCTCATTTACTACTGACTGGGTGATCTTCCCTGGATTTTAGTCCTTTATGTCCAAGATCTTGAGAGAGTGTACTGGGGAGAAGCTTCATTGATCCTCTGTCCTCCACCCAGATGCGAGGCTGTGAAAGATCAGCTGCATGTACAAGTGGGACTTTTTGTTCTCAGTGTAGCAGATAGGTGGAAATGAAGCCAAGAAGGTAGTTCCCCTTGTAGTATAGCTGCTAAGAGGAGGAAGAGCATGTGAGGAAAGTAAGTAAGTTGTCCACGAATGATCTGAAATACAGAAAAAAAAGATTAGGGAATGGGAAAGCTGTTGCTTTAAGCTTTTGTTTTCACTGAAAGGAATGCTCTGTAGGCCTCTCAGCTTGCTACAGGGATGAAACCAGTGAGTAAATATTGTTGCTACAGTTTAAAGAAGGAAACCAGAAAATTCCACTCCTTTTTTTTATGAGGAGGAATTATTTGCAAAGGAAATTTCTCCCACAAAGTAACTTGCTTCTAGAAAGTATTTCATATTGTATGGCACGATAAAACAGAGTTTATAAAATGTAAGTAATTTTCATTTAATAAACTATTAATGCATGCCATCTTAGAAAGCTCAGGCTGGAGGAAGCCTCAAAGGATCTTGCCATCCACCTCCTCGCCTTGAGGCAGATCAACTATACCAATGTCACTCTCAGAAGGTATTTGTTTAACCTATGTTGAAAAGCCTCTGATATTGAAGACTTCATGGTCAGCCTGCTCCACTGCTTTGCTATTTTTAACATTCTAAAGTATATCCCAGCATCTAGCTGCAGTTCTCTTCCCTGTGATGTAAGCCTGCTATTTATTTTTCTGCTCATCATGAACACAGAAAATGGAATTTTCTTTTTTCTGCGACAGACTTCATATATTTGAACACTGTTGTCCCATGGTCCCTGCTTCATTAGGCTAAGCAACGCTAGTTCTTTCACTTTGTACTCTTGGGGCATTTTATAGGCATCCCATCTTTCTCATTTCTCTCCTTTGGACTATTCAGAAAATGTTTATTTCAGAGTGGTCCCTTGTCTGGGAGTCTGTAGGCAGGGGTGATGGCAGAGCACTGGCTCTTTCTGTTTCCCTTTACATCAGAGGGTCCAAATACTGAAACTGAAAATTGTTGCAGAGTGCTCAGAAATGTCAAGCTGGCAATAAGTCCAGAGAAAGGTTCATTATGTTTGACTATATTTGTCTATCTGAAGTGAGGGATGACATCTAAATAGTCAAAATTTAGTCATTAAACACTGTAAGATGATTTTTAAAAACAGCTACATGTTAACATGGCAATGCATTTGGATTCTTTTTTTCTTCTTCGAATTTTGGCTGTATCACTACAGTGATGAGGTTTGAATGTTTGATTCCTCTGTTATTTTCTCCCACTGCAGTGGGAGATCTTAGCTTCCACCCAGCCACCTGCCTCCAGGAACCTGGGCTGTAAGCAAAGCACCATATGCAATTAGTAAAGTTACTGGATGTGATTACTGGCTATTCTTGGAGGTGGCCAAGTAATACTGTCTCTACCACTAAAAAATTTAAATCTAATCTTCTTTTTTTGTTTGTTTAATATATTGAAAAAATAGTTCCTGATTAATATCCTTCAGAAACTCCATATACTGCTGGTCATTTGTTTCTGTGCCAGTAGCTAAAAGGCAAGGTGGAGTTAGTAGTGACTGCCAATATTTGGCCAGTTCACTTTAGCTTCCCTTTCTGTCCTTTGTGGGAAAGCTTAGGGGGTAGCCGTAGCTTGAGCAAAGATGTTATTCTCCAGCCATATTGGAGGGTGGTGTTGCTGTGTGTACAAAGGAGTATGTTGTAAAGGTGCCTTGCACTGACGGGTTGTTTTTGTTTAAAAGATTATCTTTTGCTGAAAACCCCTCCATCTTAATACTTCTTTTTTTTCCCCCCTGCCCTATCAGTCCCTTTGGTCTTGCCTTTTACTGCTGATATTTTATATTCTTCTTGTTGTTTCCTGCCCTGGCCAACCTGACCATTTCTGTAGTTTTGTTGTTCTTTTCCTCTTTCTGCCTTCTGCCTCATTTCTGTTTTCTGCCCATGATATATTACAGTTTCCAGCACAGCGGGACTGAGAAGGAAGATGGAAGGATTAATCAAAAGAATCTAAATTAAAAACTATAAAATGTAACAGCCAGACTGGATGGCTTAGGGTGCGTAACCTTACTTTCTAAGTCACTAGCATCAGCTGCAAAGCCTCCAGTGCAACGGATGGGTGGTCTTGTCTGGATAATCAGCAGAAAAACTTGTAATTTGTACGCATTCCCCACAGTCCCATCTGGCAGCTCCTTTCTGGCAGCCTTTGTGGGGCTGCCAGGGTTGAGATTGCACATTAGTGTCTTCTCACCCTGTTAAAATACTCCCTTCCAAGCAGCTCTTCCCAGCTGAAACAGTCAAACCATTAGAGATACTTTGGGTAGAACAAGTCTTAGAGGCACTAAAACCCAGAGGGACTGGCTTAGCTTGAATCACCAAGTTATTTAAACTGCCCTTGCTGATTTCTGCCTGAAGCAATTGAGGGAGTTGCTTTTCTTTCATGATGGAGTAGGAAAGAGGAAGGACAGCATCTAGTAGCTGTAGTAGGGTGACAAGTGGCTGAAGGCAATAGGAGAGAGCCTCTCCCATGAGCAGACGTTTCCATGGGAAGATGGCTGTTCAAAGACGAAGCCATGTCAACAGGCACTTAAAAGTGAACCAAGCATTTATAGCTTGCCTTTTCTCAAGGGAACTATTGCAGCATTTGCTGCAGGGTGTAATGTACTTTCTTTAGCAGAATATGGGAAAATGTCCCTGTACATCATTTTACTCTAGAAAAATGAAGACCTCTCTTCTGAATTTTATGTTATGACTGAAACATATACCTTGATACATAAAATCATGCATGAGTTTCTGTGAGCATTTAGGATTTTAACACAGTGACCAGTGAATTGCAAATGCAAAGTCTGTGTCAGTTTAGTGCAGTATATTTGGATCTTTGAAATGAATAAGGTTAGAAGGGATGGAATACAGCTAAGAAGCATGCTTAAAATTTACATTAGCTTCTCAATCATGCAAAAAAAAAAGAAGAAGAAGAAGAAGAAATCCATCAGCTCTTCACCCTTTTATATTCCTTTGTGCATACCAGCTAGTATTCCTGCTTTATTTTTATTACCGTAGTGCTGTTACTGCGTTAACATCAGTATCAGTTTACCAGTGGGCCATTTCAGGAGCTTTAGTAATCTCATGCTTAGAAATAGAGGAACTGTCTTTGCAGTGTTGCTGTTCACCAGATTATCAGTCTGCTCTTAGGTTGAGCTCGTTGGGGAATAACCTTTTTGGAACAAACCATACCTTTATAAGAGCTTTGGCAAGCATTCACTAGGTTTTTTTTTTCCTCTGTAGTTATTACTGTGTGGTGGCTTAGCTCAGTGAAGCTGGCTCCATGCTGCAGCTGCCAGTGGGGTACATCCAGCTACAGGAGCTCTTTCTTCTCCCTCCCTGAAGGTTGTACTTCAGAGGATGAGGTGTGCACCAGCCCCATCCTTTCCTCCTGCATGAGCCATAGTGATTCCTCAGCTTTGTGATAGGTAGCTCATGAGCATGGAGGAAATATTTGACTGTTAGGGCAAAAACTGCTTAATGAAGTATCAATTCTCCTGCCTTTTTTTTTTTATTATTTTTTTTTATTTTTTGGGGGGGCTGAATTTGGCCTGTGCTGGTATCTGTGAACAGCCTTTCTGTGTTGAAAGCTTTATTATCCCAACTGGCAAGATGTCCTTCTTCTCAGGACAGCTTGCCATCTTGGCATAGCCAATGAGGAGCTTATGAATAAAGAACAACGTAACTAGAAAATCAGATGAAAGAAACAAAGAAATAGTTTTTTGCTCCTAGGTAGTACAGAGTTGGGTGACCTGGGACTTCAGTTACACAAAGGGGTGAAGACCTCTCTTCTAAGCATTGCCATATTTACCTTTTTTTCTGAAGGCTGATTCTTCTAAATCTACAGGTTCACCTTTCATGTTGTTATGGGCTCCCAGAGTAAGGCATTAGTGTTAATGTTTGACTTAGATCTGTGGGAACGAATATTTATTTCAGAAACCAAATCAAAGAAGCCCACTCATGTCTATCCATCCTCCCTCAGCTGTGAAACTAATCGGCAGTATCCTGAAAGGAAAACAGCTCTTTGAATATTAAAACCTTCTCTGTGTGACCTTTGAAAGGAAATAGCCAAGAAACCTAAGCCTGTTTAAAAGCAGCAGTTGTTTTTTGGTGTTTTTTTTTTAAATTTAATTTAATTTCATTTTTATTTTAATGAAGCTCTTTTGGATACTGGCACAGTTTGGCAAAGTTAATGTTTGGTAGGCTGAGAAAGCTGAGTGCTAACTGCTTCACCTTCTAACTTGAATGGAGGACCGTACCACCTGAGGGGCTGTAGAGCTTGCTGGGGCTGCATTACTTGGTTGTACAGCCAGGCAGGTAGCTGTATCGAGTATCAATAACTGCCTGCCCGCCACAAGCCAAGTTTTGCAGCCTGCAAAATGGTTTGAATGGCCCAATACCAGCATGATCAGCTTCATGCACCTCAAGTGCCATGTTCAGCTTTGGGCCCCTCACTACAAGAAAGACATTGAGGCCCTGGAGCATGTCCAGAGAAGAGCAATGAAACTGTGAGGGGTCTGGAGCACAAGTCTTATGGGGAGCAGCTGAGGGAACTGGGATTGTTCACTCTGGAGAAGAGGAGGCTCAGGGGAGACCTTATCGCTCTCTACAACTGCCCGAAGGGACGTTGAGGTGAGGTGGGGATTGGCCTCTTCTCCCCAGGTAACAGTGATAGGACAAGAAGGAAGGGCCTTAAGTTTCCCCAGGAGAGGTTCAGGTTGGATATTAGGAAAAATTTCTTCTCAGAAAGAGTGCTGAGGCAGTGGCACAGGCTGCCCAGCGAGGTGATGGAGTCACTGTCCCTGAAGGTGTTCAAGAAACATGGGGATGTGGCACTGAGGGACATGGTTAGTGGGCGTGGTGTGTTGGGTTGACAGTTGGACTAGGTGATCTTAGTGGTCTTTCCAACCATAATGATTCTATGACTCTGTGGTGCTACGACTGGAGTACTGTGGGTGCAAGCTCAGCACAAGCCCTGCAGAGGCGTGGGTGTGAGGGAGCAGTGCCATGTGACTACACTCGCAGTGTGGTGCGTGGGTTGGCTTACCTCAAGGCTGCAGGTGTTGGGCACAGCAGCCTTTGGTGCCACTCCAGGGAGCATCTGGGACCTGTAAAACTGGTACTGACCTGCTCAAGAAAATGGGGCTGCCTGCTTCTTGAGGTTCTTGTATATGTTCAGTTTAAAACCAAAGTGGCCCTGCTTTCCCTTGTAGCCTTTGCAATTTTAAAGCACTTTGCAAGCACAGCCATATTTCTCCTTTGTCCTCCACACAACATGCGTGCACTTTCTGGCCCTTTTTCTCTTCTTTGACATTCCTATGCACGGGAGATGCGGTGCTCTCGGTACATCTGTAAGGGCTCAGTTAGATTTGTCATTGATCCCAGTATGGGATCAGGCCTCATTGGCTTCATTTGTGCTTCTGAGTATGGAGGAATATGAGCTAGCCTGGGAGCTAATCTGTAAATTTTGCAGAAAGATAATTCAGTTTAATGAAATGCCATCTTAAAACTGCAGGAGGAATACTGTTGAGGGGCTGCATCCTGCGTGAGCCAAGACAGTTATGGTGCTTGGTGGGTGGAAAGCCTGGGCTGAGACCATCACCAGTTAGAAGCTTCATTCAGCTCCCATTGGACATACAGCCACACAGATTAGCTGTGGACAGTGGGGTTTTCTCATAACAATATTTTGCTGGTTTATCTCAGTTGTGCAGTGTCCCTGCTGTGGAAAATATTCTGGTTTGTTCTGGGGGGAGTTGCTTTCTTCTTTTTTTCTTTTTCTTTTTCTGTTTCTTTTTCAAATAAGTGTCAGTTGCCATCATTTTGGTCTGTGTTTCTGAACAACCTTTTAGTGTTCCCAGCTAGGCAGTGCCATTGAACCAGGACTATTACAGTCTTGCTCCATTAGCTATTAGTATTTGCTGAGGAGTCGATGTAAATGAGGGCAGTCGGGAGTGGAAAAGCAGGGGGAATTCTGCTGTCTCTTCTGTTACAGCCGTGCCTGGCACTGCATATTTTATTGTAAGTCCAGCACTAAGGGAGATTGATAATATAAGATGAAAGGTCTGTGTGATCTCATAGCTGGTAATAATGACTGAGGGACCGCTTATTTCCTCCTCCTGCGCTCTGAGTTTCAGTCCCATTGTGAATTTTCTTCACTTCAGTGCGTTGTTTAAAGCCCGCAGGTCTGGGCTCCTTTACAAGGCTTTTTTTGTGGCGCAGTTTTGTCTGATTGAAACCACATTTTTACATGTGCCAAAACCAGTTCAGCAGTTAAAAAGAAATCATAATATCGATTGGATCATATTTCCAAAGTGGATGTCACCAGCTAATTCTTTTGTTACACCATTTAGCTACACAGGATTAAGCGAGTGTTTACTATTAAGCAGTTACATATGGGTCCTATTAATTCACGCGTTCTGGCAGTGCTTTTGACTAATATCTTGTCAAATAGGTTAGCATTTCAAAATGTCTCTAAATCAAGGAACTGCAGGGACCCTTCATTTCCAAAGCAAGAGCTATTCCTCGTAGGGGTCCAGGGGTTAGAGTGGTGTTGACATCTGAGGGACTTCCTTCTGCTCTTTAGCAAAAAAGGTTTGCAAAACCAAGTACCTTTTTTTTTCTTTCTTTCATTATTAGGCTTCCTGCAGTGCATGACAAGGAATACATATGGTTTGCAAAAAAGAGCTGAAGATGAATAAGATGGCTTTTGCATCGCCTGGCACACATCTCCAAGAGTAAAATGCTTAACTTCTCCCCAATCTTTCTTTCACTCCTTCTAGAACAGGCTCCTTGTCTTTTTGTCATTTGAAGTTAACATCATTTCAACTTTGGTGGATATTGGGTTGATCTGTGCTGTTAAAGTCTGAAACTAGCCTTTGTTCTCCTTGCTCTCTGACCTCCCAAGTTCTGGGGCCTGTTTGAAAGACTGGAGCCATACTAGTTGGGAGGTGAGGAGGAGAGGAGATGCTGCAAGGTTTCAGAGCGGATAGATTTGAATCATAGAATCACAGAGTCATAGAATGGCTTGGATTGGAAGGGATCATTTAGTTCCAACCCCCCTGCCATTGGCAAGGTTGCTGACTGCTAAATCAAGCACTGGATCAGGCTGCGCAGGGCCCTATCCAACCTGGCCTTGAGTACCTCCAGGAACAGGGCATCCACAGCTTCTCTGGGCAACCTGTGCCAGCACCTTACCACCCTTTCAGTGAAAAGTTTCCCTGGACATCTAATCTAAATCTCCCCTTTAAGTTTAAAACCATTTCCACCCCACATTTGAAGGACAACTTGTCACCTGCCTTATTCTCTTGCCCTTACTTACCACTGGGCTATTTTCACTAGGGTGCTTCCAGAGGCCTCTTTTCTTGTAGGACTTCCTGATGGGAGGATGACACAGCTTTGGAGAGATGAGAGCTCAGTAGGGGTGAGGAGCAGCTCAAGCACAACTGTCTCACAACCCTGGGACATGGCACCTCCAAAAGAAAGAGAGTCTAGTAGCCTCTTGGTAGGGACCAGGAGGAGCCATCCTGAGTGGTTCTGGGGATGAGGCAACACTCAGGACAAAATGTGGTGGCTGAAGAACTGAACAGTAAGGCACAGTCGCTGCCAGTTTGCTCAATGGGATCTCGGCTGTAAAATATTAGGAGTCACTGCTGTAAAACCTGACATGATTTTACCGAGTTCTTCCACAGAAACATCCATAAAGTCCTGCTTTGTCTGCTGGATGATGCAACTGTATTCAATCTGGTACAAAGCAAACCAACCAGCCAAAAGTGGTTTACCTCTCACTGCTCCGTCTCCCAGGCACTTGCTGACATCTCTAGGGAGGAGTGTTGCCTTCTTTGGTGTCTGTAAAACAACCAGGATGTGGCAGGTAGAGCCCTAAAAACTGCAGTGACAGCGTCCTGCTCATGCTCCAGCCTCTTCTTATTCCGTCTGAGTTCTGTTCTTTTTGTGGTGCTCTTGGGGCTGAGGTACAAGTGTGCCTTGCGGATACAGGATGGGGCTCATTTTCTGCTTTTGACTAGTTCTTTAAAGCAGAGTTCACACTGGCAGAGCTGCTTTTGCCTCCTGCCCAGCTCTTCTTCAGAAGGGAGCTTTTCTTTTCTCTCTCTGTATGGATTTTTTGTAAACATGTCATGTTGCAACAGAACGAGCCAATGAAAGTCAAAACTTCCTCTTTTCCAGTCTGTAAACATTTCCTGGAACAATATTCTCAGCTTTGAAATCCTTTCCAAAGAGTATCTTACGACCTCCCTCCCTCTTTCTATGAGTCACTTGATCAGAGAAGCATTCCCTTTTCGTCTGTTCAAGCCACTTCCAGGCAACCTTGTTAAAGCAGTAAGGATTTAGTGCGCAGAAAGCCATTGCCAGCTTTGCTGCCCCCCCCGGGGACACACAGCTGGTGAACTGGAGCTGGTTAGCTGGAGCTTCTTGGGAGCCTGTGGGCTCTGATCCCAAGTTGCAATCTCTTGGAACAGGAAATTTTTCTTGGAGACTGCAAGCTAGTCAGAAGGATAAAGTTCATGGGCACGATACAGTAGGCTGCACTTTTTTTTTATTGCATACTCCTAAAACAAATAAGTTAGCTATTTGATCCCTCTGCCCTGTTGGTAATCCATTACATATTAGACCTTACTTCATTGTGTTTCAGTAAAAGATGGAAGGGAGCTTATATTTAGGAAGGAAATAAACAGTTCTTCAAGCGTTCTGCTCTCCCTTGCTTGGAGGGCGTTTGCTAGGTCTGTGGGTTAGCCCTGTGATGGGGTCATGCCAAAGGCAAGGACCTCAGGAGCAAGTGGGAAGGGTGTTGTGGAGTCACTCGCTTGGAAGACCATGTAGTAGTGAGGCGGCACCACCATGGTGGTGAGTGGGGGGCTCATGGGCCTGGCCACCTGCTCCATGATTGATGAAACGTTACACACGGGCTCCCTTACGACTGCACCTTCCCATCTCTTATCAGCCTTTTTAAGCTGCCTGTCACACTGAGCGACACAGTCTAGAGCAGTCACAGGCACGGGTTGATGGTTGGACTAGATGGTCGTAGTGGTCTTTCCAACCTTAATGATTCTGTGATCCTACGATTATATATCAGTGTGTGGTGTTCTGTCCCTAAGCTATCACTCTCTATATTTACTCTTGCTTGAGGAGAAAGGATACTACTTTTTTTCCTCTTCCTCCTCCTTGCGGTCCCTTCAGCCTGACACAGTACGTAGCAGAGATGGGTGTTGGCAGGATATGCTTCTGTGGGGGCTGCGTGTCTCTGGAATTTATTTCCCTGGTTTGGTCTGAGCCCAGATTTGTGGGTATGGAGCAGAAGACATCCGTTCGAGAGCACTGTGGCTGTGCTTCCCAGACCAATTAAGGGATAGAAAGGATCTCCTTTTTTTTCAAGGTGACTGACTGGAAGATTTCCTTTCTAATGATGATTTGAAGGCTCATGGGGTTTGGCTGTATGATTAATTATGTGTTAAGATGCCTAGAGCCTCCAAGAAGCATACGATTATTATTTATTTAAGTCAGAATACCACTAAATATAATGAAGTGGAGCTTTAAATAGGTTGGAGAAAAAAAACGAGGGCATTTTTTACAGAACACCAGCAGTATTACATTGTGCTGGGACCGTGCAGTTGAGTGAAACTGGAAAGGATGTTTTAGGAGCCCCAGTTCTCCCTAGGCAAGTGTTGCTCTTTGTACGTATCTCTCCCACATACTTTCCTTGTTTCTGGCCCAACATAACTGAACACCTTCTCCTGAGAGCCAACCACCTGTGGTGGTGCTTCCAAAAGCATTCCATGGGTAGGCAAGTGGAGGAGCAAAATCAAAAAGAAGGTGCTTTGGGTTATTCTGGGGAGCTCTACTGTCAACTTTAGCTTGAAAGGTGAAAAAAAAATACCACACACAACTCATCTCCTATTTTCAATCTCATTTTCTTGCCATATGTAATAATTAAAATCACTCCCTCATTTTTATAGGAATAACATAAGGGGTGTGACTGAACTGCAACTTTGAGAAAGTAATAACACTTTGTTCTGCTTGACAATCCATCTGATATGGACTTTGCCCTCCACAAGTGTGGCTGGAGTCTGTTCCAAGAGCTATAGAGTCGGGAAGGCTTAATGTAAAAACAAATAGTTGAGCTCAGGAGAGGCAGGCCGGTTGCTGTAAATGGCTTTGTCTGCCAAAAAGCTGGTAATAGCATGTTGGCCAGGCATCTTTGCTTTCCTAATTGAAACCACAGGTTTTTGATTACAAATGTTAAGAATAACAGTACCTCATCTAATTTAAACCTCCTTCTAACTTCCATGGTGTGATTTCTTGTGGGAGTACTTGCCAGTGCAGGCTCATGTGTATTTGTCTCCCCTTTCATCTCCATGCTCTCTTCTTTAATACTTAGACCCCTGCATCCTCTTATCGGCTCTGTTATTCCCACTAACCAAGTTCTCCATGGGCTTATGTTTAGCGAGAGACCTATATTCATGTGAGAGAGTTTGTGGAACTTCAGATGTGGAAAGAAGTAATTTATTGAAAAGAGAAATGAGTAAGTAACTAGGCTGGGATTGCTGCTGTTTGGCATTTGATAGCATGTTGAGTTCACACAGTGCTCTTTTTAATAGTTTTTAAATGTTTATTGTGTCAATATAATCAAGGATGCACCAATATTGTGATGTTTTAGTGTTTTTGTCTAGATGAAGGAGCTGTGCCATAAGCACAAAGATTGATGCTAGACCTCTAGGTGTAAATGGCTGATATATTGAAACTGGCACTCGGTTACAGACTCAGAAGATCACTGAGAAACACGTGGAATAGCCAGGCTTTGCAGATAGCCTGCCTCAAGGCGCAGTGGACACAGGGGAAGTCCTTAATCATTTTGTATGCAGGCAGGTTAGTTTGTAATATCTTGAATCACAGAATAATAGAATTGTTTGAATTGGACGGAACCTTTAAAGTTCATGTACTCCAACTCTCCCACAGCAGGGTTCTCAGAGCCCTGTCCAGCCTGATTTTGAATGTCTCCAGGGATGGGGCAACCACCACTACTCTGGGCAACCTGTGCCAGTGCCTCACCACCCTTATTTTAAAAAACTCTTTTCTTATATCCAGTCTGAATCTCTCCTCTTTTAGTTTGAAACCATTTTCCCTTGTCCTATTGCAACAGACCGTACTACCAGGCAACTTTCTGAGAAAACCTTGTCTGCAGTGCAGGAGCTGAAACCTGCCTCATTCCCTGCCACCTGCCAGAGCCAGAACTAGAGGACTCTCAGGTCTGCATCCTTGGTTGCATTGTCTTGCAGGCACCTGAGCTGTGGCTGCAATGAAACCCAGGTGGTAGGGCGCTGAAGCCTGAACCCAGCCTCTGAAGAACTAGTTCCCACCTCCCTGAGCTCTGTGAGTTCTTCTGCTCCCATCTGCCAGGGCTCTAGGGACCTGCAGGAAGATTCTCATGAAATGCTGTTATGAAATACGGATATTTCATGCCTATGCGAAGCATGGACTTCTCAGACCCATTCTTGAGGCTAGGAGTGGCAAATGGTTTACTTTGGACCTACAAGTCTCCATCAACATGTTTGCAGTAGATTGAGCAGACAGCTTTTCATATGGATTAAAATCTATGGTTCCTTATTCATCTATGGGCAGTGTGGTGCAGAGTGTGCCATGCTTGCTCTCTTTCTTTGCAAGTGCTGTGAAAAAATTTCAGTAGTATTTTCACTTAGTAGTCCCAGCCTATAGTTCCTGATTATGTAGCAGTAGCAGCGTGTATGGGATGAATTCCATCTAAGATAGCAATAGTTAATGTACACATCCCACCGCACACCCACCCACACAAAAAAGCTGGCAGAGTAGCTAAGACAGTGCCTCTTTCAGATAACATAGAGGTTTCTGCCTTCCACTGAGTTAGCTTTTAACTTTACCAATTCATTTTCCTAGTCTGTTTCATATCAGAGACTCGGCTTCTTTGAGGTGGTAAATTTTAAACAGACAAAATGGGAAGGGCAGTACAAATTTCAGATTGTGAGGGCCTTTTAGCTTTCACAGTGCTCTTTGGAAATCTGCGATACCCTGAGATTAGGATATGGAAGTCACACTGCACTGCTTGGTTGAGCCAATGCATATTTAACGAGTTGTAAATGCAGTCTCTCAATGAGTAGGAGTCTGTCAGCTAGATCAGCATCCAAGTCGTCCATCTGTGCTAACTTCAGTCAATCTCTGTTCTCTACTTTCATTTCTTTAATCGCGTGTTTGTCAGCAGAGCCAAAAGTGGAATGCCTCTGCCCCAACTAAACCAATGGGAACGAATAGAACCTCTTTTTGTTTCTCCAGAGGCTTCCTTTCCTCATGGGAGTCTTGAAGTTGTAGCAATCAACAGCTCTGGACTGCTGGCAGCAGCAGCTGGAAGTGGTGGCGTGCCGATGTGGGACTTGACACACCACCACCTTTTCTGCCATCAGAGCTAAAAAGCTCATTTTTATCACTTTGGAACAAATAATATGTTTAAATAGCCATTAATTTTTAGCTGACACCTCTCAGTGCTTCTGACAGCCTGTGTATTTCCTTTGCAGAGAGTCATGCTGCTTCTGTTTAGAAGCTAATAATACAATTTTAATAGTTATTACACAGGCTGTCTGACTCTGAGGTTTCCTTAGAGTCTTAAGTATTCCAGATCTTCTTATTTGAAGCTATGACAAGCTTTTAAAAGAACAACATTCACTGGTCACTCTGGTGATGAGGGTTGGGTTTGGAGAAGAGGGTACAGAATCATAGAACCATAGAATATCCCAAGTTAGAAGGAACCCATAAGAATCATTGAGTCCAACTCCTGGCTCCACAGAAGACCACCCAAAAATCAGACAATATGTCTGAGAGCATTATCCAGACATTTGTAGGTGGATAGAACACCTACAGAAGGGCTTGAGCTTTAATTAAATATTAAAATCTAAACAGCTCAAAATTCAGTTAGAATGAAGCCTTCTAGCTTTCCTGCATGATATTTGCAGACCAAGTTAATGGTATATAGCGTATCATTTGAATCACTTTGAATCCAAAAGGTATGTTATGAGCCATTGTCTGCTCATAACAGTTCCCCTTGGCAAAGGTATTGGGCGAAGGATTATTTGGAGAGCGATGGGCCACCATTATTTTTTATGCTGTCTCTTGTCTGACTGCTATAGAGATTCAAAGTACATCCCCTATATCAGTAAAAACCCAGTGCAGATGCAAGGACAGAAAATAAATTCTGGTAAAGTTTGCATCCCTGTCTGATGTAACCAGGTTGCTGTCATACTTAGGAGAATGTGAACACCAGCCTTGCTCGCATTCTGTTAGAACTAAGCTTTCCGTCCCCTTCGTTGATTATCAGACAAAAGTTGAGTAGGATCTCAGAGGCATGCTCTCAAAAGTTAAATGTCCTTGTGTCTCTGCATTGTAGCAAGCTCTAATTACCAAAATAGAAGTAGTTATAGCATGGAAAATTTCAGCCTGAGCACTTTAAAGTTTGGACAGAAAGCCTTAATAAGCAACTGAAAAGCTACAGTGGGAAGGATTGCTTTCTACCTCTAATGACATGCTATTGGATCCCATATGACATATCAGACCTTAACATATCTTTGGTTCCTTCTCTGTACATTCACTAATATAAATGTTCCAACTCCTGCTCACTTAGTAGACAAGTAAGTTTTGGGGGCAGTTGTGCAACTTGGGCTGAGGCATGAGAGTGAAATAATTGTTTTTGTGTAATTTTTTTATATCTGAGACGGAGGGCTTGAGCAAAGGGAGGCTGCTCCTGGTGAAGCCGTACCTGGTCCCTTGTACTGCCTGACAGGAAATGACCAATTTCACTACAGAATACAAATGCAAGTTTAAGTCATGTTTTGCTGAAGTTATGATCAAGACAGATCCAGCTTTCATTACCAAAAAAAGCGATCAGCCAAACCTGAGTGCAAACCCAAACTACATTTGACAAAGAGAGGAGACAGCAGATGGAGACTTATCCGTAGATTTTTCCAAACACATATGTCTGATGTTTGCAGTTTAGAGAACAGAGCTGGTGCTGTGCCGTAGGGTACCAAGAATCCGCTTGTCCTTGAAGCTGCCTAAGGAGTTTTCTGGAATGACTGTCCATCCCTTTTGCAGGTTTCAAAATGTGCATTATGAAAGTTTCTAACCCTTACGGGGCCTGAAGGAAATGGAGTGACCGTGAGCCGATCCCACGCAGCTGCAGAGCAAATGCTGACGAGTGCATCGGCAGCTTTTGCTGCTGCTATTTCAAATTCTGTGGGTGGCAGGGAAACAAGCAGGAATTAGGTCAATTTAGCTCCGCTGCTGCTTGGGAAAGCGAAGAGCAGCTGCTGAGACAGCCACGGGAGCGCAAAAATGGAAGCTGGGGGATGGGTTAGGATGACGGTAAGCGGGATGCGAGGAGAAGGGATCAGCTGCCAGAGTTGCCTCGGCTAGGAGCAGGCTTTGCCTCAGGTGGAGCAGGCGTGCATGGGCTGCACGCTGATGTGAACAGGGCTAGGGGTGAAATAACAGCAACATCTTGCATCCTGGGAAGGGAAGAGGAGGGAGATATGTTTAGTTTCTTGCCTGCAGCTGCTCTGAAAATGCTTTTTCTTCCCTTACCCACTTGTTTGTATCTGCACTTTTGAGGCGGGGCTGGAGTCTGTATTTAGAGAGAAACACAAAGACCGTGACTTGGTACGGGCTTGGTCTGTGGTAAAAGGGAAGATAGAGAGGAGCTGAATTTCTACCAGAGCCTATGCAAAGTGACCAGGAGGGCATGTTCTCTGCAGGGCATTAATTACATGAAAGCTGCAGTGCGTAGGTGATGGTAGCTCGTGGGGAAGGGACAAGTACCCCTAACAGCACACTTCTAGATGGGGTAAACTGTGGGACATCACTGGCTGCAATTGCTTTCTGCTTAGAGGGACTCATTATTTTTTTTTCATATATCTATCCGGATGAGTTCTCTGGGTCTGCACAGCCATGCCTGCAAAGCCAGCTTTATCAGTAGGATGCGAGTGGGAGCGGGCAGTGAGTGAGGAGGGGAGAGTATGGCAGGGCATAGAGCTCTGCTCTGAAACCACAGATCATAGAATCATAGAATCTTATAATGGCTTGGGTTGGAAGAGACCTCAAAGCCCATTTGGTTCCAACCTCCTGCTGTGAACAGGGCTGCCCTCCACCAGCTCAGGCTGTCCAGGGCCCCATCCGACCTGGCCTTGAGCGCCTCCAGGGATGGGGCACCACAGATTCTCTGTGCAAATGAGGAGGAAAAGATTGCCTGCAATAGATGGAGGATTTCTCTCACTTGCCCACTTCAGAGGTAGCATCTGGAAAAAGATGCTGTCTGGAGCCTTGCAGAACAGTAACCTCCACTTTTGTTTGCTGTCTCTGTGGTGGTTGGCAAGACTCCAGCCAAGCCTCCACCATATGCACAACCCCAGTGGTAGACCCTAGTGTTCTTGCTAACAGCAGTAGCACAAAAGAAGAGGATTTGCTTTTCTGTTTCATAATCCATTGACTTCCAGACGTTGTAGACTGGTAAAACAAAACACTCACATAAAGTCTGGGCTTACAGAAGGTGAAAATCTGCCACCAAGAATGGTAATAGTGTTTTAATTATGCCAGCGCTTGAATGAGGGCTGCAGCCAAGCTCTGTGTGGCACTGTGCATGGCACTATTATTCCCTTTGTGCATCTTGCAGGTCCCACCAGCTGCCAGGCTGCAATAGAGTTACATCTGAGTCACTGCTTCCCAAAAGGATGACAAGTTGGTTGTGTGTCGCTGAATAGGACGATACTGATCCTGCCAGCTTGGGCCTGGATTTGAGCCATTGCTGTACGGTAGATGCGAACAAACGCTGCTGGCTGTTTAAGCAGCCTGGAAAGGGAGGTGGAGGCAGGAAGGGAGAATGAGGCTTGCAGCTGAAAAGTGGACTGACGTGCCAATGGAAAGGCTACCAGCCGTGTTTTGGCTTTCAGTAAGCAGAGTGGATCGCTGGCAGGGCACAGTGGACCCCATTTAAAGCAGAGGGATGCCTATATCTGAGGCACAGCCACTCATGGCAGGCTGGCAGCAGGTTCTTTGGGTCGCTGGTCTCCATGAGCTCTGGTGCTCTTGATGCCCTCTTGTTTAGCTTCTGCTGTCCCAGAGGGCTCTGAGTGCTGTGAGTCACCAGGTTTCTTGCCAAAATATGGAGAAGAAGGATGGAAGGCCTCCTCTGCTCAGGAGGGCTGGTGTACGTGGCAGCTCCTGGTGACTCTATGCCATATGCAGTGTGGGCTGGTTGGGCTTGGTGGCCATTGCTCTTGCTTTTGACTCTCACCTCAGCAGATGATGTACCTCACCCTGAGAAGTCCTGGCTTCACTCTTCCAGGTGAACCGCATAACCCTTAAGTTGCAGATTGTTGAGTGATCTGCCTCAAGAGAAGAATAGAAGAAGAAATCTTCTCTTCTTTTGCTTAATATGTCCCTCTTGGCTTGCTGTTACTGCTTAGACTGAGTGCACACCTAAGTATAATAAGGGAGAGTTTCCTGACCTATATCTTTTTCCTATGGGCTGGATTTTGTTGCACAGCACAACTGGCTGTGACATGGCTGCTTTGGTCCAGCTTGCTTTTATATCAGAAATGCATTAAAACATAAGGTGGTGATTTGTGACAAATATTTGCAGAATATTACTTGGTAGTCTGGTTAGCAAAAGCCTGGAATCGTTGATGAATATCTGATGGAATGTTTAATTAAAAAAAAACAAGCCAGAATTTGCATAAAATATTTGCTACTAATACATTACAAGCAGATTCCTAAGCTTGTAGCTCTGTTTTGAATTTGGCAGAGAAAAGGTATTTTGGATCTGCGGACAAAAGCTAGAGAGTTCAGTCCTGGCTGGTTATTTGTAAGGCTGGCCTAGGTTATGGGAACTTGTTCATTTGCTGAGTGTGAGAAAGGAGGTGAAAGACACAGGTCACGCTATCTCTGGAATTAGTTGGGTGAATTAAAGGACATGTGCTACCTTTTAATAATATTCCTCAGCACTCTGATGCTTTGAAATACGACTTGGGCACAAAGCAAGTAAGAGGTGTAAAAATGCCACGTCCACTGTGGCTGAGCACTGAGGATCAAAAGGATACAATTAAGCGTTTTCGGGTATTTGACTGTAACCTAATTTCAGAATTCTGCACTGCAAGAAACATCTTCCTGTTTCCTGAAAGCTTTTCCTCATGTTTTTTTTTTTTTTTTTCCCCAATTCCTGAAAGCAGTGTCCTTCTCTTGCTACCTGCAGTTATTAACTCCTGTCAAGTGCAGCTGGCTATGCAGGAAAAACGAAGGTACCGCTGCATTAAGTGTCAAGGTTAATTTATATAGTGCAAAACTGGACGCTCTTTTAAATATAGAGTGACAGGCTTACCAGCTCGAATGAATTGGTTTGCTGCAGGAGTGCCGCCAGGCAGAGGCATCTTGTTTGAAGAGAACCAGGGTGTATGCAGTGCCAAAATGAAGATGGGTGGTGGGCTGAGAGGATGTCTGGCTAACTGCAGAACGGGGAGCTGCTGGCTGGTACTAATGGAGGGGGTGAAGCCTGCCCTAGCCTCTTGCTCCTGACTTCCTCACCTGATAAATCTGTGCAGCTCCATCACTTCAGCATTTGCAGTGGTGGTATGGAGCTGGATACTGACTAACAGAAGCACTTTTGGCGCACTGTGAAAAAAACCTTTGAAGTGCCAAGAGAAACATGAGTGATGTAGCACATTTGTAATTTGTCTGCATTTGACTGATGCATTCAGGGGAGGAACAGGGTGTGTCTGTTTGGGGCTTAGACTGGCTTTTCCTGGGAAAGAATGCTGCTAACGCAGAGTCTGCATGTACATGGTATGTACAGACATACACACTGTATGGAGCAGAGGAAGACATGGCCGTATGCCAGGCCGTACTGGTGTGCAAAAGTATTTCTTTTTAATTAAAAACTAAAGCAAAATGAGGTACGGTTCTGTGTTCTGGCTGCCATCAGACCCTCCTCGTCTGCTGTAAGTTAACAACAATGGTGAGTTGTTAAACCATATGGAAGCAGTTGGGGAACGGATGAGGGCAGTCTCAAAAATCTCAGTTGCTTATCAGGTGTTAAGGAATATCTAAGAAAGGGGAAATTACAAGGTACTCCAACGCGTAGAGAAATTTAAGCAGTAAAAGCAGATTTGGTATAGAGGAATAGAGCTAGTAATAATCTTGCAGTAAAGCACTCTGGTTAGTAGTCTTCGTAACTGAAAAGTCAGTGCTTTATGATAAGGGAGAGCTGGCTTAGAGTATGCTCTGAAGCAGAACTTGGCAGAATAAACAGCAGCAGAAGTAAATAATCTCAGGATCTTACATTCTGTGAAGGTTGGAAAGGACTTCTGGAGGTTGTCTGCTTAGGACTCCCGGAGGCTCACAGCAGAGCTAATTTCAAAGTACTTAGCTTAATAGTTCAAAATATTAGAAGCAACTCTGGAAATGATTTCCAGAGTGTGTCACTTGAAGAGGCTACAACACAACCAAAACCTGTGGCTGCAGAGCACTGTTACTGTCTAAATTAAATTGGTGCCCTGACAGTCATGATTTTGTCTGTATGGGACACCAAGTGAAGTGCCCATACTGTATTTATACTTCCAGTGGTAATGAATTTTTCCCTTATCAAAATCATATGCACAGGTGCACAAAAGCACTGTTGTTGCTCTTGCAGTGGACATGTCTTACAGGAGTTTCTTTTCCAAAGAAACTGTGGGAAAGAACTTCCCGAATATGAAGCCAGATCCATTCCAAGTATGTGTCGGTACACCTGGCATTCTGATTTTTGTGGAACTGCTATGGCATAAAATGAGGAGGATGAATCAACCCCGCAGCCTTTCCTTTGAACTATGAATGTCAGTGCTAGCCTAGAGAAATACAGTTTTCAAGCTGATGTGGTTTGACACCACATTCTACAGCAAAGGCACTGGACAGCCCAATGACTGTGTTAACTCCCTAGGGACAGTGATGAGTGAAGGGCAGGCACTTTTTTCTTACGTAGAGGCATTTGCCATTCAGGCTTAGTAACATCCAAAACTGATTGATCTTCATGAAGGGTTGCAGGTTGGGCCCTGTGCCTCAAAAATCCCTTCCTTTACTCTCTGCATTACTCATCTTCCTGAGGGCCTTTTGCTCTCAGAGTTACTGCTGCTGTTTCTGCAAAGCATCTGATTGCTGAGCCCATGAAGAGTGTGCACCTTCCATCATGCAATGAAAAAGGCCAGCACAAATTCTTGTTGCCAAGTTTACAAGCAAAACAGTTTGAAAACAGGGACAAATGATACCTTTCCTAAATCCTCTTAGCGTGTTAAGTGTTTCATATAAACCAAAAAGAGTGCTTTTGGAAGGAAAAGTGATATTCTAACGTGATGAATAACTCTGCTCTCCCCACTGAAAGGCCCAAAGGGCTACAACCCCAGCAGCTCCTGTTAGGATGTTCATGTCCATCTTGGGCTGCAGTGGCTCTAGAGGGAGGTTGGGACCATCTGCAGTGCTAGCTGTTAAGTGCTGATAGCCATAGAGAGGGCAGCGGAGAACTCTGTGGCCATCACTGCAGGCTCCACTTCAGAAGAGCGGTCCTAGGGGTGACATTCTCTCATCTCTTGTTTCCTGCCTCTCAAAACCCAAGAATGCTGAATCACATTTTGTCTCATAGGAGCATTCAAAAAAGTTTCTTTGTATTTGATCTTCCTGCTGGGTGTGCTGGGTATAAGGTGTGATGTGGAGATGCGGTACACAGTACTAGGAGAGCAAGCAGGACTGTTGACTTGTTTCAGGCAAGATCCTGCCAAAGCTTTTAAGTAATAACTTTCAGGTACTAATGGCTATGATGTGATATCTATAAGCTGTAATGACATACTGCTCAGATTAATGAAGTCCTACTTCCAATACTCCAGGCTTACTCTAGGCTATTATAGGTTAGCCTAGAGTACTGGAAGTAGGGCTTAACTCTATAGAACTCTACTTTGGGCTTAACTATTTGCTAGAGTTGTTATGTTTCAGATTATAAAAAAAACTATAATCTCATAATAATGAAAAATAAAACCACCAAGTGTTATAGAGTATTTTTTATTAAGGATTCTATAATATTTGGTAAACATTTGTTGGAAAAGCTCATAATTCCAGCCTTTTTAAACACAAGTAAGAAACAAATTATAGTAATTTTCAAAAGCATCTAGAAACAACGGTTGTGAGAGTGAAGCTAAACAAATCCTAATGAGATGCAGCGGTAGCAACAGCGAGACAGACAGACAATCTATACAGATAATTAAGAAATTATCCATTTGGGAAAAAAAATAACTATCTTTTACCTTCTTGTCTGTGGAAGCCAATACATGTTACTTGCTCTTCCTTCTCAAATCTTCCCCACCTCCAATTATTTACTGATAACACAGGAACTGCTGCAGTGTTAAGAGACATCTGGGAATATAGGAGAGAAGTACAAGGATTGGTTGGTGCACTATCTGGCTGGCTCTTCTGTTGGCCGAGCTAAAGTCCTAGTACAAAATGCTAGCCCCAGGGGTAAACAGACTTAGAAAAAGACTTTAAGAACATTTTTCAGAAATAATGCTATGATGTGTATAATGGACAAGAAAAACAGAATAATAAGTGCCGGAAAACTCATGAGTCTTGTCCTGATTTGGTTTGTACTGTGCCTAAAATTGGTTTTACCTACTCTGTCCTTTCTTTCTTTCCTGATAGTATGAAACCCAGTAATTTTGTTATACTAGTTTCACACAGATAAGAAATAATCAATAAAATCTCAACTACAGCTATCTGTAAAATTGAGGGATCTTCTGGTACATGGAAAAAGGTAAGAAAGTAAGGTTAAATGCCCTCCTACAAATAACATTTTTGGTAAGACATGTAGTGACCCTTGGAAAAAATATGTATATGAAAGAGCTTCTGTAATTACATAGAATGTAATGATGTTTCAGTGGGGGCCTATCATTCTTACAAGAAATGTCTTTCGAACAAAAATGACCCAAGACAAAGAGACAGTTGAATCCCAGGAGTTGTTTGGGCTGCTTAGTCTAGAGCAGTCTGGGGACTAAAGAGAAAATAAAGGAATTTCTGACTCTGGGTTTGAAAAGAAAAAGATGGAAAATTCTCTGGGAATGCTTGCCATAGTTCCTCTGTCTGCCATGGTGGGACCCCAATGCTTACATTTCTGAAGTACATTTTTTCATATTTGCCCTCCTGAAGAAAAATTAAAGATGTTTTCTCTTGAGGGAATGAATCTCTTTGGATCTCTCTTCTGTTCCTTCTATCCCTCTCTTTCCTACCATCTCCCTTCCTCCAGCCTCCCAAAAATTAGGCACTAGAAGCTGAAAGCAATAATTTTTATAAACTATTGCATCACTATCTTGGTGTTAAATTCCCTATTCACAGCACAGTAGGGAGATCAGAGCTGTGCAGTGTGATGCATATTACTGGGATTGCACAATGATCCTAAATTTTCATTCTAATGCAGATAAAAATATGTGAATGATGTCACTCTTGATGAATGTGAAATGGAGCCAAGCAAATATGAAAATGCCAATAAAATGCTAGAAGCCTTTTTCTAGGACAATAAAAAATTGCTGATTTGCCTCCATTTTTAGGAAACAAGAATGAAAAAATATAGCAGTACAAGCATATTTTATCTGAAATGGCTCTTTATCAAATGTAATTATGCTAAGATACATTCTTATACAGCCTACATTCTTTAGGTTGAAGGCTTTTCATTTGCCAGTGAGAAAGCCAAAGTAAAGAAGTGATATGATAGCATGAAGGACAGATCCTGCCTGAAATTTCAGATCTTGAGTCTTTCTCAGATTTGTGGTCAAGTTCCTTGTGAGCTGCTCCATAGGGTTACTTAGATGTGTTAGATCACTTAAATTGGACATCTCTTGCTAATAAATGTTTCAGAAGAGTGAGTCTGTTTGCCTGTCAATGACCTAGAAAGAGCGAGAACCTTCTGGGCCATTTCTTCAAAGTTTTCTTTAAACTATGTCAGAATAGTTAGAAGAATGAAATGCTACTGTGGACAGCTTTTGCTTTCAGGCCATCCCATTTTTTCCATTTTGGTGTATCATTTAAGCTGGGTGAGGAAGTGGGGTAGTGTGATTATGTTATGTACTGTGCATTCCAAGAGCACCTAACTTTCTCTGCATAGTGATGGAAAGTAGTGGATGCAGGCTGCTCAGAGGGCTAAGTTTGTGCTTCTTGTTTAATAAATAATGTATTCAATCTAATGCACCTTTTTCTGGACTTTTCTTTAGATGATATGTTTGCTTTTATAAGAATCAAGGAAAATACTATCACATTCATTTTGTATGTAAAAGCTAGAATGGGGATGAGAGTCATTCTTAGAATTCTGCTGGGCCAGACCTTTCATGCTGCATTTGTCACTGCAGTTTTATTTTGAGCAGATCCTCAGCATTCCTGCTACTGCCTTGCTCACTGGTAATTACCCTCTCCTTAGACCAATCGGATTTTCCAGTATAGAGCTGCAAGAGGTCATTCAGATCATCTCAATGTCTTCAGGCCATGTCTGTGTTGTTCCTGACAGCTGTTTGTCCGCCTGCTTTCTAAAAACCTCTGGTGACAGCGATTCCAGTTTACCTAGGAAATTTATTCCACTCCTCTCCTACTCTTACTGCTTTTTTTCTCCTTTCATCTAACCTAGATGTCTGTTGCAACAACTTAATTATTCCTTAATTGCTCACATTACTTCTTAAACAATCCTCTGTATTCATGGAGAAAGGTCTCTTTCTCTTTGCAGTGATCTTGTGCATACTCTTGGCTTAACATTGTGAAAGTTGCATGAAATATCCTGGCTAATCCCCAACAAATCCTTCAGGAGTATGAGGAGACAGGGCAAGCTTAAGATTTTGGAAAGGACTCTTCTGAAGATGCAGGATGTGAAAGCCATCTTTAACTTCTGCAAGACTCTCGAGCTCTTCTCTGAATGCCAAAAAAGAGGAACATTTTGGATCAAATTGTCACCTTGCTTCTATTGGTTTTAGACTGTAAACAGTTCAGTGAAGTGACACCTAATGTAAATGAAAGGGTTTAAGATGGTAATGACCTTTCACGCGGCATTTGCAGGACAACCAGGGGATCAGGCCCAGCCAGCATGGGTTTGTGAAGGGCAGGTCCTGCTTGACCAACCTGATCTCCTTCTATGATTGAGTGACCCACCTGGTGGAAAGGCTGTTGATGTGGTCTACCTAGACTTCAGCAAAGCCTTTGACACTGTCTCCCACACTATTCTCCTGGAGAAACTGGCAGCCCGTGGCTTGGACAGATACACTCTTTGCTGGGTAAAGAGCTGGCTGGAGGGCCAGGCCCAGAGAGTGGTGGTGAATGGAGTTAAATCCAGCTGGCGCCAGTCACGAGTGTTCCCCAGGGGTCAGTGCTGGGGCCTGTCCTTTTCAATATCTTTATTGATGACCTGGATGAGGGCATCGAGGGCACCCTCAGTAAGTTTGCAGATGACACCAAGCTGGCAGGAAGTGTTGATCTGCCTGGGGGTAGCAAGGCCCTACAGAGAGATCTGTGCAGGCTGGATCTCTGGGCTGAACCCAATGGGATGAGGTTTAACAAGACCAAGTGCTGGGTCCTGCACTTTGGCCGCAACAACCCCAGGCAACGCTACAGGCTTGGGACAGAGCGGCTGGAAGGTTGTGTGGAGGAAACGGACCTGGGGGTATTGGTCGATGCTCAGCTGAGCATGAGCCAGCAGTGTGCCCAGGTGGCCAAGAAGGCCAATGGCATCCTGGCTTGTATCAGAAATAGTGTTGCCAGTAGGAGTAGGGAAGTCATTGTCCCTCTGTACTCAGCACTGGTGAGGCCCCACCTCGAGTACTGTGTCCAGTTTTGGGCCCCTCACTGCAAGAAAGACATTGAGGCCCTGGAGCTTGTTCAGAGGAGGGCAACGAAGCTGGTGAGGGGTCTGGAGCACAGGCCTTATGAGGAGTGGCTGAGGGAGCTGGGATTGTTCAGTCTGGAGAAGAGGAGGCTCAGGGGAGACCTTATCACTCTCTATAACTACCTGAAGGGGGGTTGTAGTGAGCTGGGGGTCAGCCTCTTCTCTCTTATAACAAGTGACAGGATGAGGGGGAATGGCTTCAAGTTGCGCCAGGGGAGATTTAGACTGGACATTAGGAAATACTACTTTTCTGAAAGAGTGGTCAGGCACTGGAACAGGCTGCCCAGGGAGGTGGTTGAGTCACCGTCCCTGGAGGTGTTCAAGAAATGTTTAGATGTTGTGTTGAGAGACATGGTTTAGTGGGGTTATTGGTGGTAGGTGGATGGCTGGACTGGATGATCTTGTAGGTCTTTTCCAACCTAGGTAATTCTGTGATTCTATGAATAAGGTGATGCCTGGGAAGCAGATGCATGTCCAGTGTTGAGTAGTAACAGCAATACTGCTACCTCTGGCTTCTTGGATGGTGATACAATGCTCAACCTCCTATCTTGTGATTTTAAGTATGTCTGAGGTTCTGCTTTCTGAAGTTTTGTGTTACACTGTGGCTTTCAAAGAGACCAAGCGTGAAAGGCAAGATCTCAGGATTTGTTGGGCGGCTCTTTGCTGCATGGACAGGACCCAGTGTGAGACCGATCCCACAGTGATGCGTGCTCAGGGGCCAGGGAGGGGGAACAAGCGGAGCAGAGGGGAAGGTGGGAGTCTGAAGCTGCGAGAAAATGGGGCAGTTAAGCATGAACCCAAAGCTGACACCCTGCCCTGATTAATTTAACAATAATTAAAGACTTTCAGTGGAGATCAGCGTTGTGCTGGTTCCCAGCCACGCTAAGAAGGATGAGTTGTGCAACGGTAACCGGGACCTATTAATCACAGGCAGCACACAAAGCAATTCCCACTGCTGCCTATACACTGAAGCAGACTTTTGCATTAATTGATTTACTGGGACCTCTCATCCCCTTTCTCTTTTGTTTCCTCCTCCCCCCCCCCAACCCCCCCCGTTTCTGTTGTTGTTTGAGGCTTCATTTGGCCACAATGCACAGCAGTGCCAGGCCACAGGAGACTTGTCCTTGGGATGCAGGTTGGAGCTGCCTGGTTCTGAGACAGTGTGCTCTGTGGCTGCCCCATCCCTCCCTGGCTGTGCTTCCCAGGGTGCTACCCGCCAGACAGTTTTTCTTCTGAAATCCACTGTAGTAAGCAAAATGGATCAGACATCCACTTTCTCCTTCCTTTCCCCACACCTCCTCGTTCACTCCACTGTTTTCAGCAGGGATGTCATTTGCCTCTCATTTCACGCTGAATATGAGAGAGAAATCTCATTATTTCTGACTTAGGTATTCACATGTGTCTCTCTACAACATGTCATGCTAGTTGCCAGCTTGTTACAACATCACAAGAAGAATTCAAAGTGCTGATTTATCTGCTATTGGAAATGTCTCTGGGGAAGAAAGAAGATACATGAAGGAGGGAGAGAGGGAGAGAAGAACACAAGGAAGGCAGCACAGGACTGCAACCTTACAGGGCAGAACTTTAGCCTTATGTTAGTTGGATTGCTTATTTGCTGCTGCAAATAACCAAAGATGGAATGGGCAGGAAGCTTTTATATCTATGAAGGAAAATGGAGAAAGATGCTACTAAATCTGGCTGGTAGCTGTTGAGCAAAAAGGAAAGGAAAAAAAATAAAAAAAGTTAAGATATTCAATCCCAATCTTTTGCTAGAGGGTGAACAGTAGTTTTATTTTAGAGCTGAAAGGCTTCCAAACACAGAGAACATCCCTCTGCTCCTCACACACTGTATTGGAATCAGATGTGTCGGTTTGATCCTCTGTGTGTATTTTTTGTTTCATGTGTTTCACTCTGTAACTTCATTGCAGAGTGGGTAGTTAATGACATCTCTAGCCATGGGCATGACATTTCGAGCTGCACCCACAGAAAAGTAAAAGGCAGTAAAATGCTTTCGTGCCCTCAAACAAGGGTACTTATTTTGCATGAGCATGTAGCAACCCAGATGAAGGATCCCAACTCTATTAAGCAAAGGCACAGACTGGCAGGATAATGGAGGGTGCCTCTGGAGAATGTCCCACTGAACGCTGCGGAGAGCAGGAATGGGTCCAGCAGCCTGCTTAGGGCCCGGTCCAGTCAACTTGCGTGTATTTCCATGATTGGAGATTCTGTAAGCACTCCAGGCAACCTGTTCTGGTGTATGACCACCCTCACAGAAAAAAAAGCTTGTTTTTAGGTTAGAATAATACCCACAATTCTATATGCTGTTCTGTAATGAGTCATAGGGGTCTTCAACCATTCTTGAATCAGAGTTAGTGCCTAGTAAAATGGTTAAACTACTTAGCTCAGCACTTAAAGGGATGTTGTGAAAACAAACTGGTATTTATGCCGTGCCTTGAAAGTTTAAAGTGTGCATTATTTATTTACTGTTATCATCGGAGAAGTGATTGATAGCTTCTACTTATGCTAGTATTGACATGAAACTGTGAATAATGTGTATCAGGAGAATGTCAGTTTGTGTGCAAATGGGAAAAACAAATGGAGAGAATCCTTTGAAATGATGAAGAAATAAGACAACAAAGCTATAAACCAACCTTAAGAACATACTGCAGTGTTAAAACCTGTACTAAATGTGCGTTATGTATTATCAGCAGCCTTGCAAACTGGTTAGCAGGGTCCAAAATGTTCACTTTTTAATAGTGAAGAGGGAGCATTTTTCATTTTGAAAGAAATTATGCTCAAAAAAAAGCCATTAGTATTTTAAAATTAATAGGAGACTGGTAGTAACTCTCTGTGACATCTACTTAATAAGCTATTGAAGTGATTTAGTGATCGATGAGTGCTGACATTTCAAGAAAGAAAAGGCAAACTTTGGCACTTCTTCCCCTGCCTCCTGGCTTTGTGTGAGATAAGGACGGCATCCGTGGAAACCTTGGTCTGCTGCTTTGTGCAGAGGGCTGCTGCAACAGAGCCTCTCCTTTCCTGTTGGAAAAAAAATAAGAAAAAATATGTAATCTCTTCAAAATTGATTGAGCAAAGTGTTTAGGCTCAAGTACAAATGATAACACTGCTCTGATACGTGCATATGCTTGGGTGCCTTGTATCTGGGATACAGCAGCAGGAGGATGTTTGAAGCTGTTGATTGTTTTGTGTAACTCGATGGGAGGGAAGCATGTATGAACTGGCTTTCTCTTGCTCCGAGTTAATACAGTTCTGCTTATTCTGAGTGATACTGCTTGTATAGTCACTCTGAGCAGGACACATGCTCTCTGATGGGGGACGCATGGCAAAACATTGGTGAGCTGTGTTTTGTGAAGTGCATGGACTTCTGCACTTGTGCTAGAAGCTTTGTATGGATGCGAAAGCCATACATCACCAGGAGCCCCCACTGTAACTGGACCACCTTGCTTCTCCTCCAACAGACTTAATAATTGGGAAGAAATTCCTCGGGTGATAAATGTCACTTCCTTTTCAAAACAGCTGATGGTGCACAAATAAATACGGTTTGCCAGGCTATCAATAAGAGGGAGAAGGCACAAAGGAGACATTTTCTGAGGTTAGTTCCTTCATTAGAGGAGCATTTCACCTGGGGTTCAATTCACAGTTTCATGCTGGTGGCCAATACCTTCTATTGCTCATCTGCTGTCACCAGTTCCTGCTCAGCCCCATTCTGGAGGAGTGTGCTAGCTGTTGTGGTAGTGGTAGCACCAGCAGCAAGGGTGGCTTGGACAACCTGCACCTGTCGGCTGAGATGCACCTGCCCGCTGCACTGGGTGCCCTGCTTTTGTTGCCATATGGAGAAAACCCTAAGAGACATGACAAGGGTGAGACGTACAAGGCCATACTGAAGGAACTCTGAGAATTCAAGAAATTTAGAAGAAAACTGTTCTGTAAGTTCCCTTCTCCAGGAACGGCTTTGCACAAGGTCACTGGGAGAATTTTATGTAGGCCATGCCTAGAAGCTGGCGTATGTGAAGACTTGTCCTTCTCATTTCTCCAGACATGTACCATGAGTTTCTACATATGAACATTCAGACCCATGTCTATACCATATATGCATGTATGTGATGTGATGCTAATATATATGGAACATGTGTGGTATATGCCAGATATATGAGGTGAGGTTTTATCTATACGTATATAAAAACATATTTATTTTTATACATGCTCTGATAAAAGTGTTTGAAAAATGAATATTCTTCTGCAGTTCCTTTTTCTTTGAGTTCAAGCAGAGATCCTTGACAATCAGGAGGAAATTTTTGTTAAAAGCACTAGGCCTGTTTCCCGTAAACCAGCAAAAGAAAGTAAAACCCAAAGACAGTGTTAGCATTTAACACATCAGATCTTCAGCAGGAATAAAATGGTGAAACTTGACCAGTATCAATGAAGTTACACCGATCTCCTATGCCTTAGAACCTAAGCCCACTTTTTTAATTGATAGGCCAGTTTTAATGTCCTCAGATAATTCTTACTTTATTATTGCTGGAAGATACTGTGTTAAGGATGAAATGCTGCTATCAGATGTGTGTACAAAGTATTCTGCTCTTTTGGCACAGACCTGTGAGGCTGGGGAGAGTGGTGGAGCAGGACAAGATGTACAGCTCAGAGAGAGTAGTTTTGCCAATTGAACATTTCTATCCCTTCTATTAGATTTACAGGTAGAGATAATGAGGAAAGACCATTCTACTTTGGGGGCACCTGTATAAATGCTGATGAGGATTAATAGTCCCAATCACAACATACTTGTTGATGTACCCTTCAAATATGATCATTTACTTATGGATTATAGTAGCTATTCCTAGCTCTTCCTTTGTCCACCTCTTCTTCATAGAATCACAGAATCATTAAGGTTGGAGAAGACCTCTAAGACCATCTAGTCCAATCACCAACCCATCACATCATGCCCACTAACCACGTCCCTCAGTGCCACATCTCCATGTTTCTTGAACACCTCCAGGGACAGTGACTCCACCACCTCCCTGGGCAGCCTGTGCCACTGCCTCACTGCTCTTTCTGAGAAGAAATTTTTCCTAACATCCAACTTGAACTTGATTTTTTTTGGGACCCCCCCAGCATCAAATATAGCACAAGTTCCAACACTGAAGCAAATGGTATAAAGGATGTGCTGTAAACTGGTATTTGTAGGTCACTTCAGCCAGGCGAACACTGCAGGAAACCCATCAAAATGTTTCAAACACGTGTAGCTAGCCTTGGGAGATCAGGTGGGGCTTGAAATGTATTCTGTAGTTAGCTTTCCTTGTCAGGTTTGATTGCAGGAGGTTACAGTGGGACTGGATGAGATCTGACTGGGATTTCCAGACTGCAGAAAATGTTATCGGGCAGGTCACTGTGAGCCTTCCCCATTCTGCTGGCCTCCTGTTCGGATGGCTGGAGTGACATGCTGCAAACTGACAGCCGGGGGATGTGCTAGCGAGATGCTCTCTGGAGTGCAGCTGCTCCATTGGGCATTGCTAAGGTAAAGTTGGAATCTGCTAAGATGCCACTGGCTCTCTGTGATGCAGTGAAAGGGAATTAATGCTTGGATACTAATGCTGCAGCTCTTGAGAGGCACCCTGGCATAACACATGCTCTGTTAGCTGCTAGAAAACTTCCATTTCTTCCCTGGCTTTTTCTTCCCTTCCTTCAGACCCTGCTAACAAAGGAGCTTCTGGTCTGCATCTTAGATATTGCTGCATGTGCTGCCTTTTTGAAGATGGAAAGAACAGTGTGTCTCTTCCTTCCCATCTGCTTGAATCCCTTCCATGCTCTCCGTTGGCTTACAGTCCTTTCCTCATCTCCTGTTAGGTAGTGTTTGTCTTTAGGAATAAATACTCTACTTTGCTGTCACCTTTGGGTTGACACAAAATGCCACTCTTCTGTCTTTTTTAAAGCCAGCCTGTGTACCTACACGTTTTGAATTGTATGTGTGATTGAGGCAAAGGAAAACCTTGTGGAACCTGTGGGACCATGTTAGCCATGCCCCATTTTGCACGTGGCTTTGTCTGAAACCACACACTGACCTGATGGATGCTTCAGCCAGTACTGAGTGAATGCAATGGTCTGGGTTTTTTTTTTTTTTTTTTTTTTTTTTTTTTTTTTTTTTTTTGTAATCCATGTCAGTACTTTTCTTTAAAAAAGAAGAAAGGTTTAGTGCAGCAACCTTGTATGCATGTGCAATGCCATCTGGGACCCTGACTTCAGACAATACCTCTTGTAGATCACAAGCAACAACTTTTGTTTGACGTGACACGGTTAAGCCATGTAGAATTTTTAGTCAGTAAATATACACATTGAACTGCAAGAACTCATCACAATATCCACATTTGTTCAAGGCTTCATTGTGATCCTTCTAATACCTAATTTCCAAGTAACTGGAGTCCTTGAATCAACAAACAAACTAAAAACAAACAAAAAAAACCTCACTGCTCCCACCGAAGCAGAAGAGTTCCCCATCAACCCAGAAGCTGTAGAGAAGATTGAGGTGCATGTCAGGTGATTACAATAAGCCACCTCTCTCATTAGAGCTGTTGTACAGAGAGCATACAGTAATTAAATGTCATTTAGGCCCACTGTTTCTGTTTCTTCTTTGGCTCCACAGGCCTTTATTTTGGTTGGCTACACCTACTTGTTTTGGTTTCAGCCGCACTGTTAGAACAGCAGGAGCACACTGCTTTTTAAGGTGATCCTAAATTGAGACTATCCTTTCTTCATTTCTCAGAGCAGTGGAGTTTCCTGTGATCTGTAATCTTACAGTGTACTTTCCAAAAGACCATGCTTTGAGCATGCCTGCTCCTTGAGTGCTCCAAAAACCAATCTGCTAAGGTCAAATTCTTCTGTTGCTTTGGGCGTTACAGTATCTTAGTCTTTTAGATGAGATGGACAGGTCTGAGGACACTTTGTAGACCAGGTGCAGTACCTTTTATGTCACATGGGTATGGTGGAGATGGACCAGTGTATGGCTAAGTGTTCAGGGCACTTAGGGGCCCTAGAAGCCACCAGTGGTACCTGAGATAATGTGTAAGCCTTTCCTCTAGCTTCTGAGGATGAGAAGATCAAATCTGCTTTTGTTATGCTTTCTTTGTACTGTTGTTGTATTGTCTTCCTGATGTTAGGTATTTTTTTTTTTGT
This sequence comes from Numida meleagris, assembly GCF_002078875.1. Classification (NCBI taxonomy): domain Eukaryota; kingdom Metazoa; phylum Chordata; class Aves; order Galliformes; family Numididae; genus Numida; species Numida meleagris. The sequence goes on along the minus strand of NC_034409.1, from coordinate 118,935,437 downwards.
CAAGAACAGAACTCTTGCTGTTTTTTTCTCCTGTTGTCATGTATTGATGGTGGATTAAGAATCCAATTCACTGATGGCTTTCATGCCGAACAGATTAAGTAAGGTATCTACCAAGCCACAGGGTTCGAGAAGGAGGTCAGTGAAGCCATTTGTGTATTGTCTTAATGCAGTCTGTTCTAGGTAGGTCTTTATATTGATCTCTTTTAGACTTGGGCATTCAATGTGCTCTCCTTTATTTGTTTTACTTTTTAAAAGCATAATGGCTATGAAATGAAGCAGAGTATCAATATCTGACAAACAAAGAAGATGGATGTGGGGTTTCTTCTCATTTTTTTTCTCCATCATGAGAAATTGCATGCTTTTAAACTTTATCACTCTAGAGGCAAAAGTCTCACTGGGAGATGGAGTTTGAAGTGGTTTAAGCAGAGTAATCTGCAAATTAGTCACTGTCCCGTTGCACTGCATAAAGCTGCTAATTACCTATAGAGCACTGAGTATCATGAACATCACCAGCTTTACTCAAGGAGAGGAAGCGTGATGTTTTAAAACAAAACAATGCCTTTCTGCCACCTCAGGAAACCTACAGAATAAACAAAAAACCTTGAGAACTGTACAAGTAACTTTTTTTTGTAAAGTAAAATATGCTTTGAGTGCAAGACAGTCATTTCATTCACTGTGTGCCCCTTCTGCTGTTTGAACAGCACCATGACCCCTGTTACACCAGCCTGCTAATATTCACTGCTGGCCTCAGGGGAAGTCCCACTGTTCTCCTCCACCTGATAACTTCACTTTGTGTCACCACTTCTGCCCCATGTCATCACTCCCCAGTGGCCAAATCAGCTCTGCGCCAGCTAAGCTTTGAACTTTTGAATGGGGTCTGCTTTTTGTAGCGATTCAAAGTGAAGTCTCTGGGGAAGTTTCTGTTCTGTTGTTGATGGATCTGCTGAAAATCAAACAGTTCTCTAGGCTTCTCTGCCTCTTATGATTTGGTCAGGTGGGATTATCTGGTTATGGGGTAAAAATAGTGCTCCATCAGTTTATTAGATTGAGGTTCCTTCCTGGTGTCTATTATTAAATATCTTATGCATAAAAACTGCAAACAAACAAACAAAAAACCTTTGGAAAGCACAAAACTACACGTCTTCATTGGAAGAATACAATTAAGGTTGCAAAATGTACGTGTGGGAAATGACAACTAAGTTTGCTTGTTCATCGTTGCTTGGACATGCTCTACGCTGCAGTCTTCCTCCCCATGATCAGATGCTGCTCTCTTCAATGCAGGAGCATTAACACGGCTAAAGACCTTTAGCAGTCAGTGTTTTGGAGGAGCGAGCAGGAGTGGCATCAACCCACACAACCCTATTTGAGGCAGCTGCTGAAAATGTCCTCCTAGGCCTCTTGTACAGGCACTGGAAAGAGGTGGGTGGTTCCAGGGGAAGTGTCCCCTCTCCCTGGTGTTAAGGCGTTGGTGTTGGGAAGGCTCAGTCCTCCCCTCAGTGCTCTCATTGCTTTCCTCACTGTAAATAAAAGATCAGGGTGGAGGGCTGCAACTTCTCCTGTGCTGAAGCAGCCAAGAGAGGTGACCAGCAAAGCTGGCAAATGTGGTAAGAAGGTATTTGAATGAGGAAAGCAAACACAATGGAAAATCCCATCTCTTCTGCTTCTGGAGGTTTGAAAAAAGAAGTTAAAGCTCTGAGGGGTCATCCAGGGCATGAGCCAAACCTCCACCCAAAACTGTAATGCCTTCCAGTAATCCCAGGTTTCAAGACAGTGTCAGACCTGAGCAGGGAAATGAAACATGAACATGCCTCTGTGTCAACCCTTCAGTGGGTCTGGCCAAGTTGTGGATTTGCTGGGAAGCCGAGTCACTTCTCTGCACTTTCTGGGCTCTGGTCGCTCTGTTGCACCCATTTATACAATCCCAACTCATACAGCCCCGAAGGGCTGGGAAGGCTGCTCCCGCAGTGTTGGTACAATGCCTACCCCTACACGATGAGTGTGTGCATCGTGGATGGTTAGTCTAATTGCCACCACTAAACAAACAGCAAACAGTAACAAGCAAGCTAGGTACTACAGTGAAGAGAGAAAGAGTGGGACACTGAGCCTTCCTTGTTCTCTAGAAATTCTCATTTTGGCTCATCAGCCTTCTCCATGAATGAACCTAATTACTGCGGAACCTCAGCTGTACCAGAGGTAACTTAACTTGGGACTCCCAGGTCAGTTTGGGCTGCAGAATTTGGCTCTGGTTTTCCACAGCAGCCTTTCTTTCAGTCATTCAGCAGTAACAGCTTCTGGTCTCCGCTGGAGCATAGAGAGGTGAAATAGCACAGCAGAAGTGTACAAACAGAGACATCTACAAGTGGCGTTGTTGCGAAGGGCTGAATTGTGTCCTACTGTTTCTTAACTGTGTTCATGGTTTTAATGCAATTAGCATAGTCTGAGGTCATGTGAATTCATTCAGCTTATTTGCCATCGTGACTAAATTGGTTTCTCAGGGAGATCTGGAAATCCCTTCCCTGCCCATGACTGTGCAATATAATATGATGCATATAAAGGGGAGCAAAGCAACTAAGCTTAAGAGTATAGGCTTAGCTACCCAAAAATATCTGGATGTCTAACTCCCACTAATCAGGTTTATGAGTATAGTTGTTTCCTGGGCTTAAGGTGATGTCATGTAGAGAGAGGGAATGGAGAAAAGAAAACTTCCTTTTTTCCTCTTAAAGAAATAAAAGCCGTCACCATCAGGAAAATAAGCGAGAAGAAGGGAGTCTGATTTAAAGCAAGAAGTGAGACCAAACAATGTCTTGTTTCAGCTGAAAGTTTATTTTAGATCAAAATGTCAAAACAATATCTGTTTGTCAGTCTTTCCAAATAGAAAACTTCAATTTTTAGCTCAGAACTGAATTGTTTCATTTTGTGGGTGCCAGAATATCTTCGGTGGAATTCTATGAAAATTGAAAAATGTCAGCCAAAAGCAGTCACGTTAGGGTAAAACTGTTTTCCATTTAAAAAAAAAAAAAAAAAAAAAAAGCAGCCTGAATAGGAGGAGAACGTTGTGCTTGTTTCTTGGCATCACACCATTTGTACAGCGCCATTGGAATGTTCATTCTGTGTATGAATACAGAAATGTCCATTTTGAGAGGTTCCTTAAAACTATGTCTTGGGACATGCAGGAGGAGAGGATGCGCCAATGATCTGTAAAATGCTAACTGTGAAGATGGGAAGAGAATAGCTGCAGTTATGCTCTCATTGCATGGGTGTTTATTCTTGTTTTACTGCTGTAGTAAAATTAAACATACTTTTTCGTTATTCACATTAAGAAATAGGTGAGAGTGATTTTTCACTCTTTTCATGGGGGACTTAGGTGCTAATCTGCTGTAATAGATTATTCTTGTCCCTTGCGACTCCCTGGGCAGCAGGACCATGTCACAGTCAAGCCATAAATAAGCATTTTAGGAAGTGGGAAAGAGCAAAACTTGAATGCTGTATTGCAGTGGGTTCAGCTGAGCTTCTATCTTGGGCTGCTTGTTTGCTTGTTGTTTTTGACATTTATTTATTTACTTTAATAAGGCTGTCCTTAGCCAATCAGCCTGCAGATTTATCGAAGCAAAAATAGGCCTTTCTCTGTGCTTCGTTTTTATTTTCCTTCAAAGGAAGTCAGACCTTTTTATAGATACTTACTGCAAGGAAGCAAAATATTTGGTGCAGATAGTTTATACTCATCGTAACTCTTCCCAACTTCTAAGAGCTCTGGTTTATGCTAGGGTGATTCACTCAACCTTAATTTCCCTTATGACAAAGCTGTAGAGGCTTTTTTTTGGAGGGAAAAGCCATCCTACAACCTGCTTCACTGTGCTGGAACATGGTGAAACAAAGATTGGTGGGAAAGGCCAGCCCTTCGGCCAGCTCCTCATCTGTCTCTATTGCTATCCCAGCTAGCTGGCTCCATGAGCTCTTGCCATGTGGACTAGATGATGTTTTTCTCTGCTTGTTGCCATGCCAATAGGAAACAATAAACAATAAAGTTTGTTCCCTGCTTTTTCAAAATAGATTCATAGTTTGGAACTATATATAGTTATATATATATGTTATATATATGCATTTATGCTTTTACATATTTGGAAACAAGCGGTTAGTGACTAAAATTACTGCAAGGACATTTCCTGATTATTTGAGATCCCAGCCCAGTCTCACAGCAGTATTAACCACACTGTTTCTGGCTTTAGGTGATGAGGAATTTGCTAAGAGTAGTCTGGTCTACAACTGATGGCCAACAATCTGTGTGGGTTTAGACATAATGTTTCTCATGTTGTCTTTCAGTGTTTCTGTCAGTCCACCTGCCAGTTGTATGTCCTTCGTTTTACTCATTGGCCCAAACTGGACATAGGCTTCCCATTTCTCTTTCAGAATTACTTCTGGATTGGCAGAAAGAACATTTCACAAACAGCACCTACCTGAACAAGTAGTTGTCATGATTATCAAGATAATTAATCTGTGGATAATTAAACCAGGAAAATGTAATTAATCTCCCAGTCCTTGTAGTCAAATGACATATCCTAAATAAACCTTGGATGTGAAGCGAATTTGTTGCAAACCAGGAAAAAATTCAGAATACACATATTTGCTGGACAATACTTATTCCAACAAACCAAACAACGCACTTAAGCAAGAGAATGTATGGCACAGTACATCATTTGATTTTTTTAGCAGCTGTCTCTTGGCCTGAATAGTGCCAGTTGTCTTCTGTAGAAAACCTAAGTCATATGTATTAATATGATCATCCCAGCAATGTCACTCAGATGTGAACTTTCCAAAGAAAAAATTGATGAGTTTGGAAGGGACTTGCCTACAGCCCTAAATAAAGATAGTCTTTGCTGAGATTTCCATAGTGAGTGCTGGAGCATGCATGGAGGAGACTGGTGGGGTTGGCAACACACTACAAAAGCCAAATTTTCCCTCTTCCTATAAATGCCCCAAACTCCATTTATACCTGCAGGGAATGTGGTCTGCCAGTGGCTGGAATAGAGTTAACTGCTTTCACACTCTGCCTAATAATACTAGCTTTCCCCAGAGGCTTCCATTTGTTGTCCCTGTTGGTGATGGTGTGAAAACTGGGGCCAGCTAAAGGTCTTTTTTGAGAAGCTGGATATGATTAGGAGGGAGAAAGAATCCTTTGCCTGAGGTCTGCAAACTAGAAAACTCAGTGGACTTCCACAGAGCAGTCAATGTGAATTGTGTGGCAAGCCTGGAGAGAAAGCCACAGAGAGACTGAGGAAAGCCAGTTGGGAAATAGAACTCTGGTTAACAGGAGAGAGGAGAACTCTGGCCAACCTTTTGGACAAGTGGCTGTGACTGTGTGGCGCTGGGAGAGTCTTCAGTATGGCTGTTTGGCAGATACAGCCTGTGTTGTTTTATCGCAAATACAGTTATTGACATTAATTCCACTTTGTGTTTATGTACTTAGCAGTTGCTTTAGAGAGTTTACATCTTCCCAAAAGGGGGGGGTGGGGTGGGGGGAAACTAGTCCCTGTGTCTCTCTATAAAGCACTCAAACTGCAGTCTCTTAAAACAGTATGTTTTTCTCCCCACTTATTTGGCAAAGAATTGGGGCACAGAAGCATAGATGAAAGGTTGAAGTTGCGCAGAATGCTTCCTGCTGGCTGGGAGCAGCCTTGCTGTGAGCGTGATTTGCAAAGGCTGGAAAAGTAGCCTCCAGCCCTTAAGAGGGCCCTTAAATCAGAGTTTGGGTCAGCACTTGCTGTAGCAGGTAAACATGCATCCAAGGGACATTTGAAGGCAACGTCATTGGCTCAGCTGTGTTTGAAAGAACAATAAAGTGTTTAGAAAAACACCACTGTTTTCTACCTTGTGCCTTCTCAGTCCTTGTTCTGTTACAGTCACGGGTTTGACAGGATAGTTTCCTCATCTGCGTTGTTATTTCTCTTGTATACAGTTGTAATATCCATGCTGCTGTTTATAGTTTTCTAATCAGCACTGCTGTTTACTTCTTTTTGTATAATACTAAAGTAAAATAAATTCTAGGAACCAGTGATTGTTACTTGAGTGAGGAATCTGGATACCATGTATTAGAAGAAGAAATATCCAATGAGAAAACCTGTTTCAGACTCAGGAGTGCATGTTTCTATAAATAATAGCAGATATAAAAACAAAGTAGTGAAAAACATTTCTGTGGTGTTGAATTCCCTATTAGATGCATTCTAACACTTCAAAACAATCACCTAATATCTGCATGCTGTATGTCATCCATATGAAATAACTCAAAGCTAAACTGGTGAACATAAATTTCCAAAACAAGGAGTGCTATTTTTTTTCTAACAAAATTGAGGCTAATTCTGAGGCAGCTACTTTAAAATTAGAATGGAATTTAAATAGTAAGTGTTGAGATCCTTATTTACCCACTTTTAATTAACCTTTTCTTGAAATGATTCTTGTCCAAATGACATGAAATAGCTGTTGGTATTGCAGGGATGTTAATCTGTGCAACGCCTAACATGGAGCTGATCAGAACCTGGCCTTGGGATGTGAGCGGTGAACTTGTGTTCTGCTAGAGTACACATGCTGAGATGTATGCATTTCTAACTGAAATGCAATAAAGAAGCCAGGTGAGCTGACAGCTAGTAGCTGCTGTCTCCTGCCTGCTCTGTGCTTTGCTAACCCAAACACTTACAGCCATCTCTGGGCAATGGGGTTTTGCACATCCCACTGTGAGGATACAGCTGTGGCAACTCAGCATGGGCCTGTACTTGGAGATCTCTTTGTACACAATGCTAGTGGGACCGCACCTCAAACATTATTTTTGATTTTGGGCCCCCCGCTACAGAAGGTTATTGAGTTTCTAAAGCATGTGTAGGAAAGAGGAATAAAGCTGGTGAAGGGATGAGAAAACAAGAGCTATGAGGTGCAGCTGAAGGAACTGAGGCTGTTCAGTCTGGAGAGGAGGAGGCCTAGAGTAGACCTCATCGTTCTCTTCAACTATCAGAAAGGAAGTTGCTATGAGGAGGGAGTTGGACTCTTTTCACAGGTGATAGGATGCAAGGCAAAGGCCACAAGTTGTGTCAGGAAAGATTTAGATTGCATATAGGAAGAATTTATTCATGGAAAGAATGATTAGGCATTGGAACAGGTTGCCCAGTGAAGTGGTGGAGACCCGTCCCTGAAGACGTGGATGTTGCACTATGGGACACGGTTTAGCAGTGGAACATGCTAGTGTTAAGTGATGATAGGACGTGATGATCTTTTCCAAATGATTCTATGATTCTTTGATTCAGAGCGCTAGCCCAACAGTATAAGGCTTGCAATGCCTAGCTTGGTCCCTTTCTGTCTTTGTTGTAGACTGCAGCAGAGAGGAGTTTGGGAGAACTGTTCTTGATTTAAATGGTTTGGCCAAAACTAGCTGCAAGAGGGAAAGTTCATATGGGGAGCTTTTTCTTTTAACCATGGCTCCAGGGTGAAGGTGTGATGTCAAAACAGGGAATTTTGCCATGAAATGCATGGCAGTATGCACAATTTTAAGCATCCTGAATTGGCTCGGCATACCTGCCATTTTAAAGTGTATCTTAATCCAACATTCTGCATTCTTCAAAAATCCCTGAATTCTCCTTCCCTTGAAACAAGTCCAGGTGTCTTTTGAGCTAATGTACAGTCTTTGTTTCAGCTGCCTTTCCTAGTAACTTGTTCCACATGTTTATTGCCCTTCATCTGAAGTAGTTCTGCCTGACAAGTTCCCTGTTTACTCCCTGTTGTTTTATTTGAAATGTTTGCAGTCTGGTTCAGCATTCCTTCCCTTCCTTCCCCCTGCTTCTCTACCCTGCCTGAGTAGAGGTTACCTCGATCGCTTTCTTTCATGATTTTGAAAATCCTGTCTTAGGTCACCTCAAAGTATTCTCTTTTCCAGCGAGAATAAGCATAACATGCTTTAGGTTCATCCACCAAGCCAAGATCTGGTTTCACTTTTTGTTGCCCTGCTCTTGCACCCTGCAATGCAATAATATTCTCGCTGTGTTAGAGCAGCTAATACAGAGCATCTGTTAAGCCTCCATCTCCAGAACAAGCCGTTGATTTCTTGTTGTTATTACTGTATCTCTACTAACACAACTTTGTGTCTCATTTCTCCTTTTTTTTTTTTCCTCTGACATTGTGCTATATATTTGTGGTTTTAATTAACTTCTTTTTTCCCGCTATACTGCTTAAAATCCTTTGCTTCTGCTGCATGTCTTGTCATTATTGTACTTAGCATATACAACTTTGCTGGAGTCCTTTCTTGGGACTAATTTATTTTGTGCTTTTTGTATTGAACTACATTTGCTGAGTGAACCAAATTCTTCTACACTGACAGTGTTCAGCCCAGATTCATTTCCTAAATTGAGAGCTAGAACACTGTGTGAAGATTTTCTTCTCAGTACCTCTGTATTGACCTCAGTGTACAAGTACAAACTCAGTACTGTGAACCAAAAGGGACTCTAAAGCCATTGCTCATAGCTGCCGTAAAATAAGATCCCTCATCAAAGGCAGCGTAGGTCATGAGGACATTTTTGTCTGAAAGATGCTAACACGGAAACATTATTTGTGGGATGGGAGAAGCATTGTAAGTCTGACCCCTTCATTCAGTAACCTTTTTCCCAATATAATTCTCCCACTCAATACCTGACTTTATCTCTTGCTTTGCAGCCACTGTTCTGTCCTTTTACTTTGCAATCCGTAACTTTTTGTTTGTCTCCATTAGTCACCTCTGAGGCTGGCTGGCCCTTGTCAAAACTTTGTTTGAAAAATCTAATCTCAGTGTGCTATACAGCATCTGTCATGTTTTTCTTATCTGCCATGGCAGTATTATCTTCAAAGATATCCAGCAGGTTAGTTAAGCATGACCTCCTGTGTCTAAATGTAGGCTGGCTGTCCTTAATCAAACTGTCTTTCCAGGTGTTCTCATGTCACATCCCTTAAAGGTTTCCTGTGCCAGATGTTAATCCTACAACTCCATAATTTCCTGATTTGGCTCTTGACCTGTTTCAGGAGGGGAAAAAAAGAGTTAAAGTGCCACTTTAAGCTTTAAAAAATTTCTGCCAAGACTCAGGGTAATTTAATACAATATCTTTCCTATCCCCTCTTTTACCACAGTTCTTGCTCAGTCCCATTAATGAGGGTTGACTGTCAGTGGGTACTTAGACTATGTTCACCTTCTCAAATTAGTTGGTATGACACATTTTTATAACTGAGAGGATACAGTGGTGCTTTGCAAGAAAACCAAAGGCCACAATTAATGTACTCAATATGGAGCAGTGTGGTAGCTACTCTCATTCATCAAAGGGGAAAAAGCTTAAACAAATGATTCAGGTCTCCTGCACCAAGATGCAATGCCTTGAGTTTTCTTCAAAGATGTCTGTTGGTGCATGGCTCATTTTTTTGAACTGAAGTATTTATCATAGTAGGAACAGTGTTGTAGATCTTTGGTTCCCTTTTTTGGCCTTGGGGAAATGATCTCTGGTGCAGAGGCTGTATTTATTCCTGATGAAGAAGGTAAATTATGAGGAAGTTATGAGTCTTCCCTCTTCCATATGCCAAATACTATTCCTGAAAGTCACGTCATTTCTTACTCCTCTCTTCTAATGTGCTTATGATCTATAGTCCATTAAAGGTATTTTTTCCCACTGATGGAGTTTCAGGCTGATGACCTCCGTGAGGAATTAAACCAAAGATCAGCTGCATCTCCATGGATCTCCATTTCCCTTTTTAAGTAAGCAAAGGATTCCCATTTCTCAGTTTATCTCTTTGGATGAGACATCAGGGCGGAGAAAGATAATCAGAGTAAGTAGGCGTGGAGGGACCTTGTTCTTCCTTGTGACTCCACAGAAATAGAGAAAAGAATTGGAAGAGTGTAATGACGAATATAAAATAGAACAGAATGAAATGATTGGAAGGGACCTACAAAGATCATCTCATTGATAATATGCATTATAAAACATATAAGTAAAGACACATACCATTCCTTGGTCATCTGGTTCCCAAATTCATGGTTATTTCTGAAATATTAAGTTAAATTGGTCTGGTTTTAGCTCCATTAGAAATAAAAGCCTGCTCCTTTGTTTCTGTGCTAAAAGACATACTCTCAAAGAGGTCATGATAGTGGTTAAGTAAACTGCTTTCCTCTTTTTTTTAAAATTGCCAGAGCAAAGAGTGGCATGCCTTTCCAGATCAGAATATCTGTTATTTCATTTGTGGAGCATCCTCATTTGCTTTTTAATTAACTTCATACCTCTAATGTTGTCATAATTAAGGAGTATTCTTTAAGGTCGTGGCTAAGAAGAGCACATACTAAGATCAAGTATTTCTTAGGCACTTAGCTAAATCAAGGCTGAATTGCAGATTCCCACATTTCAATCTGAGAGTGAGTATGATACATGTGGTTTAATCTTTGTCCACACAAGAATAAAAGCGTGTGGTTAACCTTCATATACAAGTAATGGGAGTTTTACATTTAGTTTCACTGCACGAGCTGGAGCTGCTTGCGGAATTTAAGCAAAAGCATATATATAGGCTTTGTGAGACTGGTGCCGTACATAGAATGAACTTGGCCGTAAATAAACCAGATCTCTTTCCTTCCCTTCACTCCCATTCACTGCTGCTTCAGTTAGAAAGCTGCTGCTATGTCTAAAAGTTTGGGAGGACTCTGCCTCCAGGTCAGACTCTGAAAAGCCCAAGGTGGGGCTGCCATTTCTAGGAGGTTCCCAAATCTCATTAACATTTTGTTCTCTAATTTCTGGGAAGTACCTGCAGAATTTTTGTGTTTCTCTTATTAGCCTTTGCACACCTTTTTCCCTCAGATTTTGCATTTCTTGTTTTCATGTATGGGTCTCCTTTAGAGATATGCCAAAAATAAATAAATAAAAGCATAAGCATGAATATGCAACTGAGAAAACTCTTTCAACAAATATTGTTAACACAAACCTGCATACCGGTCTTGTTTCGTTACTATAGCAGCAGCACTAGTGAGGTATGTTCTCAGGCTGCGAGACCATAAATCAAGAGCAAAACCCTTTAGTTTTGTCCGGCAGCATCTTGTCCTGTTCTTCAATTTTCCCCTACCTGGACTTATTGTGTAGTTCTGGTTTGGGTAATGGAACATCTGAAACATAATTTATAGAGGAAATCACTTTTCTCTCCAGCCACAAGACAGCACTGACCAGACTAACTGCAGAAATTCCCAATTCTACGTTTCCATCAGCTGAGAAGACTTTTGTGAGTTAGCTTCATTCCGGTTGTTTAATAGATATTAGCAAATGGAAATGCCTGAATGCATCCAACTCGTTCTTTTTAAAAATGAACAAAATATGAAATTATATTCAAATTTTGTTAAAAAAAATCCAGAAGAATTTGGATTATCTTCTTGTTGTTAGGCAAACAATTGGGTGAGTTGAATACTTAGTTTTGTTAGGGGAACAACTGTGGAATGAAATGACTGGCAAGACACAAACAGTTGGTTTGGCCACTGGCCTGATTCAGCTGGTTGGTCAGTTTGTCTGTCTTTGTTTCTTACTCCAACAAAAATAAATGAGCTTCCCAATTCATCTTTCATTTTCAACAGAGCAAGTCTAGGAAGTCAGTTTTCTTCCTTGATTGATCAAAAGATCCAGAACAGAAATGCAACCAAACCACAGACAGCATTTGAAGGAAAGCTGCCAAATTATTTTTATTAAATTGATTAATTGCAGGAAATTCCAGTTTATGACTAATATACTATACCACACGTGCTCTGCAGAGAAAGGGATCATTACGCTCTTTCAACAAAGCTACCATATGCTGGATTTCTTTGGTCTTTTTTTTTTCTTTTTTTTTCTGTGTTGATCAGTGCAACTGTAGTCTTTTTATTTTGTGTTTCTTTTTACAGTAGTGGAAAAAGCAGGTGAGTAGAAATATTTGTTAGCATAACTCTCTGACTTGTTTGGCTCATAGGTATTTTAATATGATAAAATGGCATTGGAGCGAACCAAGTCTGTGCAGTATTTGCTGTTGGGCATGCCACATATGCTGGGGAGACCTACACATCTAACTATGCTTCCCCGTAAAAACTGAAAGTTAAGCATGATGAGAGAGGACAAACTATGAACTTGTTATGTACAGGAACATACCACTCAGAAAATATACAGAATGAGCCGTGGAATAATGAAGTGAAATATCCAGTCTGAGTCCCCTCCCATCTTCACTTGCTTTGATCTTGGATAACTGTTGAAGAGTCAATAGAGATGAATGTGTTTTTTTAGGCTGGCTGCAACCTGTTAAAGCCATTGGACAAAGTAGTTGCTGGTAAATGGTTTGGTTTGTGCATACAGAGCTGTGTAGTCTAATGCGATTCTGCTCTAGGTAGAGTTGGTGAAGAAGTTGCTCACAGAATCGTAGAATTGTTAAGGTTGGAAAAGACCTCTAAGATCATCTAGTCCAACCGCACACCTGTTGCCAATGTTCCCCACTAAACCATGTCCCTAGGTACTACATCTACCCTTTCCTGAAATGCCTCCAGGGATGGTGACTCCACCACTTTCCTGGGCAGCCTGTTCCAATGCCTCACCACTCTTTCTGAGAAGAAATTCTTCCTAACATCCAACCTGAACATCCCTGATGCAACTTGAGGCCATTCCCTCTTGTCCTATTGCTGCTAACTGAGAGAAGAGGCCGATCCCGACCTCACCACAACCTCCTTTCAGGTAAATTGCTCATGCACACTGTGTCTTGCTCATACCATACTCTTTCCCATCCTCATTCCCTTCCCCATCTGCATCCCCTCTCTTTTCCTTGCTCTTCAGCAAACTGAGTTTTTACTGAGACTCCCTCTTTGCATGCTCCCTTGCCACCTGTAACAGACAGAGTGAGTCAGGTACCAGCTTGGAACAGGTAGCAGCTGGGCAGAGGGAGCTCAGTCTTTAATGAGAGTGAGATCACTCTTTCTGCAGAAATGGTTCACCCAGTTTCCATGCATCCAAACAGCTAAAATTTTGATGTAGCCTCATAAACTATTTTAACTGGGCAGCTTACAAATGGCTTATCTTCCGCTTTGTGTTGGCTTTAATCCCCATACCTGTTTACATCCACTGCACTGCACTGTTTCACCTACATATGTGTGAAGTACCACCTGATTTTTTTTTTCAAGCTGATCTTTTCTATGTCATGGCTATTACTGTGGATTCAAATGGACTTATCTACACATCTGAACTCATACTTCTGAGTGCTTTCCTTGTTTCAGTAAATGATCGGTTTAAACATATAATGAGTTCAGTCTTTTAAGCCGTGTAGTTGTTGCCATCACTTGTGTTGAAACTTATCTGTTACATACGAGTTTATGCGAAGAGTAGAAGTTTGTATTTTTTACTGTGTTTGTTGTCATTAGTGCCTCTCTGTACACCTCAAGTTTTGTGTAGTGTGATGTACATCTGTGCATGTGAGATACTTGTATCACACATGTTGATGATTACTTTGCAATAGGTTCCTATGTTTCTGTACCAGTGGAATAAATTGCATTTACTTTACAGTTCTGACCTTCTCACCTGCACTCTGCTCACTATAATCTTACTCTGCAGGAATTGCTTTGAACACCTCAATTCAATAATGCTGTTTTTATACAGCACACTATTTTCTAATAAAAATAACCTACTATAAAAATACTTTTCTTTTTGCCTCTCCACCATCTCTTGCAGCCTCCACTGAGTCACAGCAAGGAATGACTATTATACCAATCTAAAACTTAAGCACTACAGGCTTAGGACTGTATATATTAAGAGCAGTTTGTCTCATGAATCAGGTAGGCTAGAACAGAAGATGTTTCAGCTAAGTCCTTGTAAGCTTTCTTTTACAACTGCAAGGAATAATGAAATTTTATCACACATGAGAAAGAAAATGATGTGGTTTAGCATGGGGGATAGAAATGATTTATGCTACTGGGGAAAATGAAACTAAGGCGAACAAGGAGAGTGGGAGTCAAGGAGATGAGCCAGGTTGTTTTTCATCCTTTCTCTTCCGCTTCTTCATTCACTGCTGCAAGCTGAACAGCAGAATTGCTGCTTAGGGCCCTACTCAAACTATCTCACATCTGTGAGCATCACCATGTGAGGCACCTACAGCTTTTATTTTCTAGAACTTCTTTTTTTCTCCTAATTATCTGTTAGAGGTACAGTTCAAGAAGTTTGAGTACAATGTAATTACGTCTAGTAAAAACTAACTTGTGCGATGGTTGGTTCAGAAAACTTCTATTTTTACTTTGGTTACAAGCTCATATTGGAATGGTTTGTGCAGATACTGTCACACAGGCCTTAGCAGGAAAACAGTGCATTGTGTCGTCTGCCTCTATGTGCGATCAACTTTAAGCACTTCCTTGTTTTCTGGACTTGAGCTAAGTTGATGAGCTGAATTAAAGTCACACAATATATGATGTTTTTAAATGGTTATCTCTGGCATGCTCAGAAAATGTTTTGGAGATATATTTTCAAGCAGAGGTAGCAGCTGATTCTGACTGCTTTGGTGCAATAAAATAGTAGGTACTGAACAGGAGGTGTCTCATCCCTCCTTCTCCCCTCAACACCCTGAATTTACTGTGCATTGGGTTTGATGGTGTAGAAACTCAACAGTGAAGTCACAGGTTAGATCACCTGTAGACCAAGAGATGGTCTCCTCGTGCCTTCACATTTTCTTCTATAGTCCCGAAAACATCACACCATTTTTTTCCCAGAATGCACAGGGTTAGTTAGTGTGACTTGCTGTGGTACTGGAGAACTGGGATATGCCATAAGCAGATCCAGCAAGGAAGGAGACAAAGCTAAGAAGACACCACATGTTTGTTTACACCCAATCTAGGCGGATTTAGATCCTCCTGACTTTTATGCCAGCTCTGCAGTAAGCTCTGATACGTGATTTGACTAAGATTAAGTCTGATTACTCTGGCTTTGTAATTAAGCCAGACGTAGTCCCTCCACATCTGAGTAAGAGTAACTGCATCAAAAGGGCTGCAGTGAATCTGCGCACAGGGCTGTTTCCAGGGGAGTGGTGTGGCTCTGCTGGTTCACATTTGTTCCAAAAACAGTGCTGGGTTAACTTTGTACTGGCAGGCTTCATGTCGGATCAAGTGTCATCCGTCCTCCCGCAGCTGGCGGAAGGCCAGCATAAACTCCATATCATGTGCTCCAGCTAATTCATCTTAAATGTGATTATGTGCCCTGGGCTGATCCAGATCAAATGTGCACTGAGAGCAAAGAGCCAGGATTAATGATTGTGGAGGTATGACCTGAATTGAGCCATGGAGGAGAAAGCCGCGCTAACTTGCTTGCTTGCACCTCCCCTCAGCAGTGCTGAGCTGTTTGGCCTGCTCTTCCTGGGGAGCGGGAAAGGACCAGGCCAGCACACCCTGAAGTTTTCATGTTGTCATTTTGTTCCTCTCCAAAAACACCTGTGTTTATTCTCTTCCTTTGAAGAAGAAGTGTTTAACTGCATGCGTGAAGGGCGATAAGGGAATTGGGAGATCCCTCTGTAAAATAAAAGCTTTTGTTTTGCTTTAGTCTTTCCAGACCTGATGACTAAGTTAGACCTTTCCCTTGCCAGGGTAGACCTGAGACTCTTAAATTCTTAATTTAAGTGGCTGTGCTCCAACAGAGCTTCCATGTGCATCTTTTTTTCTGATTGGAGGTGGCAGGCGGGCTTCCAGATGTGTTCCCAGAGCAGAATGTTCTCCTGGAACCTCCTGCCTGATTCCTGGTTTCTGTCTGAAGGCTGCAGCGAAGCTGCTCCCTGCTGTCTGGCCACATGGTTCACGTTCATCATGGGCACTGCTGATGATGGATTTGTCTTTGGGCAGGAGGGCTAGCAGGACACTGCTTCTCCTGACAGGTCATTGCCTGTCAGGAAGAAGGCAGAACGAGGAGGATTCGTAGGCCTGGTCACCGTAACCCTTTGAACTGCAGAGACATTGCAAGGCATGGAAGTTAACATCAAGATTTCCTCAGGGGAATGGAAAAGATCTGGTGTTTTTTCTAGCTTTGCAAAGGCTACAGTGATAGGGAGCATGCAGTAATGATCTCTATCACCTTACAATCCATATACAGCCACTGAAACATCAGTATCGTAAACTGAAGCTCAGATAGTGTCTGAAGAAAGAGCAAGGATGCTTGAGCTCAGCGTGGAAAATGAGGTAGTTTTTCATTGAGGTACCTGTTTTGGAAACACGGTGCTGTGCTCACTGGCCTGCTCTCACCAGCCCAACCCTAATGCTGCAAGCCCCTATCCACCTTTGGCTCCTCCTTCTCTCTTGTCTCATACCGTTTTCTGTAAAAGCTCTGCTCAGGCTCCAATCTCCTGTCCAGAACTGTCTCAGCTCCTTAAAACCCACCTGAATTCTTCCCCAGGGATAATTCTTTATTCTCCCTCTCTATGACCACACTGCTATCCTAGAATCATAGAAGGACTTGTGTTGGAAGGGACCTCAGAGATCATCTGGTTCCAAATTCCTGCCACGGGCAAGGTTGCCACCCACTAAGTCAGGCACCAGATCAGGCTGCACAGGGCCTCATCCAACCTGGCCTTGAACATCTCCAGGAACGGGGCATCCACAACCTCTCAGGGCATCCTGTTCCAGCGCCTCACCACTGCGTCAGTGAAAAATTTCCATCTGATACCTAATCTAAATCTCTCCTGCTGTTTCACCAGTTCCTGTTCAAGGCCCCCTGCCCCTGACAACTTTACTCCCATGAGTATGTTTCTCTTCCATGCTGTCTTCTGATTCATTTGCTCCAGGTTGCACTGCTGCTCACTTTGACTGGAGAGTTTTCAATTTTTTCAATTGTGTAAGCAAAGTCTTTTCCTGACCCTGAGGACATTCCTTATCCTTGTTTTCTATGTACATAGAATTACATAGCTGAGAACCACTGGATGAGAAGAGTCAGCACTTTGTAGTAATGTTTCAGATAAACAAATTGGAAGCATTTGCTTACATGTTTCGTATACCATACTTTTGCATGTCGCTTTGGCAGATGATCCTGTCTGCTTTGTACCTGCTACTGGTGCTGTTATCACTTGAGCTTCTCATGATGGTAGTTGGACCTGGAAATAGAGGGACATTTTCCCATACACAGTTTGTGAGGTTTCATTGAAATATTTTCTCTAGCATTTAAGTATCTTGATTCTGAAACACTGCCAGGGTACTTCATGAGTTTTATACTTAATAGATGTGTCAGGCTTTGTAAAATCATAGAATTATAGAACAGCTTGGGTTGGAGGGGACCTTAAAAAACATACCCGTCCTGCCATGGGCAGGGTTCTCACCCACTAGATATTCCACCCTTCTCTTTAGCCTGGTTTAGCCAGTGTCTCCTTGTGGGAGGGGACACAGCTAAACCTGGACAGGCACCAGATGTGGGGTTGTGAGGAGTGCAGGATATGGCCCAAGGTTCACTGCAACAACTTTTAACACCTACGCTGCATAAGATTTAGAGCACTGAGGTTTTTCAGTGGAAAAGAGATGTTTAGTAGGAAATATTCCTTCAGCAGAAGCCTAGTATTCTGCATAGCTGTTTTCCAGTGATAGATTTCTGTCAGTCCTCATAATAACAATAGCTGAACCCTGAGCTGCTGCTGTATTTTAAACCTCCACGATCTCTGGAACCATGTTGAAGGCTATACATCATTGTACAATGTAGAAGACTGTACATCTCCTACTGTATGTAGTGGGATTGCAAAGCTATCTCTGGGGAAAGTAAAGGAGGTCAGAGATCTGATCTGCCTCTGTTAATTAGAGACAAAATCAAAGGAGGTTTGGAAATTCATTCCATCTTCATATTTCAAACCTGCTTTTACAATGAACTGGGAAACACTGTCTCACAGTGTTGGAGGGTTCTGGCACAAACCACCTCTCATTCCTATGTCTAAAGCTGAAAGATGAGAGATGGTTTCATTTTTGAGCCAACATTTAGAAAATACTTAAGATAACAGTGTATGCAACTGCCAATGGGCAAATTTAGAATAGTAGATTGCTTTTCAGTATTAATCATGTTAATTTATGGCTAAATATGACTCATTTGATTACTTACAAAAATTAAAGCTGGATGATTTTGTTTACTATGTATAGGAAGAGGGAAGTGTATGTATGTACATATGTGCATGCATTATCAAAACAGGGAGTTACCTGACATTCTGTTGCTGCCTTTTATCCTTGCAATCCATGAAACAAGAAATAATGCCAAATCATTTTTTGATGCTGTTAAACTTTTTATTTATTTATTTGTTTATAACTAAGGACTGCCTGTCCCAGCAGTTTGCTTCTTTTTTCCTTGGCATTTCTAAACTCAAAATGTCTGACAGAACAGATTCAGCATTTTGATGATTTCCCATGTTCCATTCTTTATTTTTGGAAATTATCACAAGAGTAGCTTGAACCAGTTTGACCTGTTTGTACATCTCACAGCACAATGGGGCTCTAATTGAGGCATCTCACATTACTGAACGGATGCCATTATTATTTGAAAGCAAGTAGGTACCTATTAGGAATATTTATTCCCTGTCTTCTATCAAGAAAGCAATTTTCTAAAGAGAGTCGTGTTTTTGTCTTATTTAGGGTATTGATTACCTACTGCTTTGAAATAAAAGGAGATTTATACGCTCTGCAGCTGGATAGTCTGCACAGGACTGTTGGGTAAGATTGAGCCCCTAGGCTGGAAGCCAAGAAGAGAGGATGCTTCGCAGCTTGGCTCTACCTTTCTCACATGATTCATAGGATGCTATTTAAATCTCGTTGTACCTCTGCTCAGTTCTCAATTTCACAAAACCCTGTTAAAGACTTGTAATCATTGTAATTTTCAGGATGCTGAGCTCCCTGGCTCATGGGGCCTTTGGGAACACTTGCCATGATGTGGAGAAAATGTGCAGACAGCTCTTCCACTCTGCTGCCAGCCCCAGATACTCACATTTCATGCCCAAGTCACCTGAGATTCATTTTACTTTTCTTTTTTCTTTTATTTAAATTTTTTTAAATTTTGAATCATTTTGAAATATTTCAAGTTATTTTATCGATCCACAGTGAAATTAGCTAGAAAAATTCTTAGTCTTCAATCAAAACTGGGGCTTTTGAGGTCAAGTGACACCAAGACTTGCACTTCAGGTGAAATACCAGACATCATAGCTAAATGGCAAGGGTCAATGCACAACTGTATCAAGTCCTGCAGATGTTGCTCTTCCTGGGAAAGGAAATGTGGAGATGCAGGAGGAATAGAAAGAAACCTGCATGCTCCATAGCCACAGTCATAGTTTTGTTAAGCTCCTGGCAGGAGGAAAAGGGGATTTTGATTCAGGGAGACATTTGGTGGAATGTGTAGGCAGCAAAATGAAAAAAAAAAAAAAAAAAGAGCAGTTTTTAAAAAAAGGCGGGGGAGTGAATTTTCATGCTCTCTAACAGATGCAGAATAAAGGACTTGAGAGGATGCTGAAGGATTTAAAATTCCTGTCACTGTGTCAGTAGGTGTGTTTTGCTCCGCTTACTCATATTAAGTGAATCTGAGGGAAGTACTGAGTAACATGTTTCTGGTGGTAGTATTTGTAGGCATGGAGGTGAAGGAGAACAGACTCCCAAGATGTTCCTGAAGTTGCAGTACCATATTTTGTGTTGGCGTGAGTAACTCCAAGCACAGACTGTGCATTCTGCATTCCCCCAAAGATACCTACATGGTGCTCACAGATCACCTATACTGAAAAGACGAGTTCCCAGGCTAGTGTACACCCAGTGAGGAATTGCCAGGAGGGCTGCCACTGCTGGAGCAGCCTGCTGAGCACCTGTCCTACACTAGTGCATGCAAACTTGGAGCTGCTGTGCACTAAAAAGCATGGATTGGATTATGCCCACAGTGAGGCAGAACCACAGCAGGAGAGCCTCTCTGCTTGTGATGGCGTCTGCAGGGACCTCCTCCTGTTTCTCCTCTGAAAATTCCTTTTAGGAAATTCAAGTGCCTACACAGGCATGTTGGTAACCCTGACCTTGTTGCCTGCCCGCGGTTCACTGCTGCTGATCGTGACTTGGATGTCGCATGCTGCAAACCTGCGGCCAGTGTCTTCAGAGTTCAGCATTTTATTCATGAGGGAAATCACCTCTGGGGGATTGCTGGCTCTGCACAAACCTGGTCAGGGTTCTGGGAGTGATGGGTACTTCGAATGAGATAAATGGGGATGTCGCTCGAGTTCAGCCTTTTCCAGAGTTGTCAGAGATTAGTGATTTATTTCAAATTCCTAACATAGTTCTCAGTCTCAGTGCTAGCTGCATGTGTTAATCCTCCCAGTGGTAAGGAAATCTGGGAAACAGGAATACTAAAGTTTCAAAAGGCAGGGTGTAAACGAAGATCACAAGACAATTTTCCAAACAGTTTTTAAAATTAAATTAAGGTTTTAAAATTACTCCTGTCCCTGCTTGAAGTGGAAGTCATAGTTTTTTGTTTGACTGGGGTGAGTGCTGCATAGGCTGTGTGTTTTGACATCTCCAATCATTATTTGCTATGTATATGCATAAGTGTGTTAATTAGATTATATTATGAATGTATAGATACTATGCTGTATTTATGGAATACTTATCTAACAAACTCTAATCGCCAGAATACACCAATACAGGAAAAAGTTGTACATTATGTGCAGCTGATAAGAATGATTTAAATGCTTTGCCCCCAAAGTGATGATAGAGTTGGAACTTGAACTGTTATTTTTATCGTTCTTCAAACCTCTTGCCAACTGGGATTAATCTTTCTCCTCTATGCCTCTTATTATGATCTGAAACTCCCATTTGTTTTAACTTCCTTCCTTTCCCTGTCTTCATGCATCTCCTCTTGAAAGAGCTGTCATAATCTGTTGAGTGAAAACTCAATTTTGCATGATAATGCTTATATATGATTGTTCTTACAGGATTTGTAATGATTTTCTCAGAATGCTGGGGTATTTCTCGACTAGTTTGTTTAGGTTTCACGTTTGCTTTTTTACTCAGCAGTCAGAGTGCACATGCACATTTTTTTCCCCCAAGTGTTTTCCAACCTGTATGTGACCACTAGCCTGCATCAAGTGTCACTGTGCTTGCTCCCAGCAGATCTACAGTTTCTATGATTTGTTTCACATCACTGTTGTCTGAATAATAACAAGCAGTTGCTGCTTAGTTGGGGATGCCTTTGGAGGGGACAGGATGGGGAAGGCTACAAAGGGAACCATCTGTGGCCTTTGCTTTGCAAACACAGTTTTTCTTTCAGGATTCGATGAAACATGCACAGGAATGCACTGCTGTTACTCTTTGTACTGTGGATTCAACCTGCAGTCATGTTGATGCTGCTTTGAGGGAGACAGCAGCAACACCTCTAATGTGGATGGTGCATAAAGCAAATGAAACAGCAGTCACAAGTATTTTTTTCTCCATATTTTACAGCTCTCTTCCCTCCTGAAATTCCCCACTTAATGACTAAAAGAGTTTGGTGAGGAGAGCAGCTCCTGTGTAGTAGAAATGTTTCCTCTGCCACAATTGCAGCAGCTCAAGTGAGTTCATCATTCCTGGAGCCATGACCCACAGTGG
Source organism: Numida meleagris (assembly GCF_002078875.1). Lineage (NCBI taxonomy): Eukaryota > Metazoa > Chordata > Aves > Galliformes > Numididae > Numida > Numida meleagris. Next base: position 118,913,860 of record NC_034409.1, on the reverse strand, counting down.
TCATGCAAAGAAAGAAGCTGTCTGAGGATGAAAAAGCTTTTCCTTTTTAAAAAATATAACTTCAATTGTGTTTTTGCTTTAAAGGACATTTGCCCTTTTTACATCCAGCACATTCATTATATATTTCTGTAGAGCAACTCTATCCCTTCAGTCAGAATGACCTTTATTTTATATTTAAATGCAACAGTAAAACAAGGAGGAAAGAAGAATAATGTGAATTCTTCTTCAGAGTTCATCTGCTCTCTCTCCCTCTGCACATGAATGCAAAATGGCAGCTGCCACAGTGGTGCGGTCGAAGTCCCCAGTTCAACATGCTGTTCTTACAGAAGAAACCCTAGCAGCTAGAAGCTACAAAACCCAACATCTGACAAATGGAAAAGGACAAAATCGGGTCATGGAGGTAGTGCCAATGTTTTGCCTTTGCATTGCATCCTTCTTCAGTGGATCTCAAGTCACGGTGAAGATGCAAAGTTGTGAAATAGGAAAGGGGCAGTGGGTAGCGTGAGGCCAGGGGGCTGGGGCAGCTGTCTGTTTGCATGCAGCAAAGGAGGGGAACTGAAGGATTTCAGGCCTTTCTGAAGCTGCAAGTAGAATTTCTTTAGGCACAGGTAATTAACTGCACTGGAATTAATGCTCTTCGGTGCTACAGAAAGCGCCCTAGGAATTTAATCAAGGCTATTAGTCAGCGTGCTGGTAAAGCTGCTCGGAGTTCTGCAGCCCGCCCTGTGCAGCAGTGTGAGCTGATTAGGAATGCACGGAGAGCCTGCACGTCTCTTCTGCTGCACCTCCAGAAGCATGGCTGAGGGGAAGTGTCTTGCTCTGCCATGGGGGAGGCTGCAGGGCTGCTTCTGTGTGGGTGCGGGAGCCCAGCAAACCCCGTCACTGTTCCAGGGCAGGCGGCCAAGCAGCCTGCTTGTGTTCTGCCCTGTGAGAGCAGAGCCGTACGAGGAGCACTGCATGAAGCAGGGCGAGCACGTAGCTGAGGAGAAGGAATGTAAAATGGCAAGCTAGCATGCTAGAAAGCCAGCAGACAGCTCTGCCGAGGGCTTTTCATCTTCCCCCTGATTTATTTGGTGCAGAAGGAAAATATGTGCTTGCATTTGTGCAGTGCCATGTTCCCAAGCACCCTCGTAGATGTGAGCTGCTCACCTGAAGATGGACTGGGGGGGAGCATCTCTGCTGCAAGTGAAAGCAAACACTTCCTGCTGCTGCCCTCTTCACTGTGTATCTCCACTTTAAATCTGGGCACGTGCGCACACATGCATATGTACATGCACACATGTCTGTGTACACAAGCATGCTGAATTTTACACCAATTTTCCACCATATATCTGAATCGTCAGCACGCTCCTGCTCTTTTGATGGGCTGCTCAGAGCAATGCTGGTTGGGGTCGGGTAGGTTTGTGCCTTCCAAAGGAGGGTGCCCAATTTAAAATGGAAAAACAGATCAACTCCAAGGTCCATTTTTCAAGCTTAGCAGGTTCCTTGAACAACAAGGTACGGTGATGCCAGTTGCCATTGCATAGCATCTTTTATGTGCTTCTACCAAAGTATGTGCCTCATCTGTATGACTGGGTGGGACAGCACCTGCAGGCTTGTCTGCCAGCCAGAGACTGGTATCAGCCCTGGGAAGTCAGTAACTGGCCTGGGCTGAACATCATTAAATGTTCTTACCGGAAAGTCAATTCCTTTTGTCTCTGAAGCTCCCATTAATCCCCACTCAGATTCTCTCCATTCCTCCCACCACACCTGGCTTTTAAAAGCAGAGCACCTTTGGTCTTCACAAAGCATAAAGGAAAGAACATGAAAGAGGAACTCTGATTGCTTTCCTAGGAGTGTTCCTTTTCTCTCGCCCCTCTCCTCACTGTTTGGTCACCTTCTGTCTCCCTCTCTCCCTGAGGTTCATCATTTCAGCTGCCAACAGCACACAGCGAGCTTTGGAGCACAGACCTTGGGTCTGGGTTTGTTCTCATCTTCACAGGTGTAAATGGAGTTAGTTTCTGTGGGCATAACTGAAAGCAGAATCTGACCCTCCCCTTAGGTATCAGGACAATGCTATCCAGTGGTGGCACATTGTAAGTGTTTGGTACTTTCCTAGAGACAATTATAGAATTATAGAATCTTTAAGATTGGAAAAGACCTCTAGGGCCATCTAGTCCAACTGCCAAACCACCACACCATGCCCACTAACCATGTCCCTCAGTGCCACATCCACACAGTTCTTGAATGCCTCCAGGAACAGTGACTCCACCACCTCCCTGGGCAGCCTGTGCCGCTGCCTCAGCACTCTTTCTGAGAAGAAATGTTCCCTAATATCCAATCTGAACCTCCTCTGGTGTAACTTGAGGCCATTACCATTCATCCTAAAGGAGCTAACCTCGTGTATTGGCCAGGCAGCCAAAGGCTCCGGACATGTGCCCACCTTTCTAATTCTCTTTTTATTCCTCTCTTCTCTGTGGCTTTTGGTTTAGGATTAAGTATAATTTACTTTCATCACATTGCAGTCTAATTACCAGAACCATCCTTTTTTCCAATGCTCTTCCATTCCCCAACTTGCAGTCCTTTCTCAGGGGTGCTCCTTGTGGTATTCTTAAAGGCTATTTGTAAATGACAGAAATAATGGTGAAAATTTGTGCTGCTTTTTACCTTTGGAGCTTCAATAGAGATGTGAGCAAGCAGGGCCAGTTTTGGTTCTTAACTGATACTTGCAGTGCTTAATTCTTGCTGGTGACCATGATGGATGCAGACGCACCACAGCTAGCGTTAAATCATGGCTGAGTGTGCAGCTGCATCAGCACAGAGCTAACTGTGTGTATATCTACCCACCTTGTCAAGTAGGCCCAACTGCCAGTACTGAGCTCTGGGCCTTCCTGCCCCTTCTGCCAGCAGGCACTACACTGCTGGGCCTGAGATCCCCATATGCCCATGGCCACTGCTCCCAGGTGCAGGCTCTGATACCACTGTTTGTACCCAGCTCGTGATGAGCCCTGGGGATGCTGCTGCTAAGGGAGCTGGGTTTGCTCTTCCCCTCAGTGTGGCTGCACATTCCTGCCCTTATGCTGTAATTCATTCTTGCTGAATTAGTTTCAGCCTGGATTAGTTCCCTGGGTTCAGCTCACTGCAGCGCTGAGCAAATACTTGTGCCAGCACGAGGCAGAGCAGCTCTGAAGGCAGGGATGGGGAGGGACAAAACAAGCTTTGAGTACAGAGCAGGGCCAGGGGAATGCAACGGTGAGACTGCAGCATCTTGCTCTCACTTGCCTCTCCTTGTTTGATGAAGAGATATTGCTACTATGTCTGCTTGTTTGCTTTTAATTTCCTTCCTCAGGCTGATTACAGAAATGAATGAATTGCAATAGGTATTGTCCCTGTAGGCCATGTTACCTCTGGATCAGCCCAGCTGCTTTTCACTGCTGCATTCTACTTCTGGAGCTCTCTATAAATCACTACTGAAAGATTTCCCCAACTTGGCATTGCGCGTCTCCCATACTCCCCATCCGTCCCTACTGTCCATCACTGTGTGTGCACCTCCTTGCTGCAACCCCAGCCCCAGCAGCTGCTTCCACTGAGGGCTTGGTGCTGGTCCCCATCCCTGGAGACATCCAAGGCGAGGCTGGATGGGGCTTTGAGCACCCTGACCTACCTGTAGGTGTCCCTGTTCATTGCAGGGGAGTTGGACTAGATGGCCTTTAATGGTCCCTTCCAACTCAAACGGTTCTATGATTCTACGGTGCAGAGCAGGAGTTGCATGATGTCTTGGTGGCCATGTGTGAGTCTTGGAGCAGCCCTATGACCCATTTATTTCCAGCCATGCTACTGCCTTGCAGGTGCTCTCCGTGGCAGAGGTCAGGCAGCCAGCTCAGCCCTGCAGCTTTGGTTTATGGAGTGATTTGGCCAAGGGCTCCCAGGAGGGCTCTTTGCCCATTTCCTCTGCTGCAGAACAAACTGAGGATGAGTTTTATTTTTCTGAGCACATCAGGTCTTGCAGCACTGTGTACTGTCAGCTACAAGTAGCATACTGCCAGCTACTTGGGGCTGCTTGTCAAGGAGGGATGCAATGTAAGCTGAAGTGCTGCTCTAATTTTTGCGTTATCATTCCTGTTGCAAATGTCATTATTTAATTAGACTGTGCTGTACTTCCAGAGTAAATGTTTGGAAGGGAAAGCACGTGTGTTCCTGCATAGCTATCAATGCCCTTCTTACATCTGGGCAAGCTGAAAGCAACATGCAGTAAAAAAGCAGAATCAGTGGCGTGGCTCCAAAAAAAGAGATGACTTAGGCTTGGTTAGAAAGACTTAGGCCTGGTTCCATATTTGGATATGATGAGTGTTTCTTTCCATGCAGCCCTGTCCATAAGAGAGGAGCTGACCCGAGAAAACACACCATCACCTTCCCTCCACTAGGTGCACTAATTCCTGCAGGATCCTTAGGAAAACTAGTTTAAGGCTTTTTAGTTCATGGAGTGAGTGAGGCCTTCACAGCATCACACAGATAGCTGCTGCTTTTCCTCCTCTTTTCCTAATGGGGCTTTTGGCAGTATCAGGAAAAGAGCTGTAGTTCTGTGTTCTTTTTCAAAAATAACCCATACTTGACTCCTCCTGTTTTCCAGAGGAAAGTCCCAACCACCTGACAGATTGCTGTGGTGTTGCACAAAGAGCTGTCAAAAAATCCCCTCTGCTGCTGGTTCATGCACCAACAACTTCCATTTGTTTGTCTCGTGGCCTTTTTTATCTATCAGCTACTTCCTTTGCCAGAGCCTCAGAATTACGTATGTCTTGTCCTGGTGCTGCAGATAGGAAAACCCAGAATGCTTTGTTGTATTGACTTTGTAGGAAAGATTTACTTGTTTTACTTTTTAAAAGGTGACTCTCAAGTCAGTATTTTTTAAAGAATCCTGTCTCTAGCTGTTGTCTGTTCCTTTTTTTTTTTTATGGCCAAACCGTTTTCTTGCATTTAAAAGTACCTGTGCTTATTGGTAAAAAGTATATGACATGCAAAGTACTTCCTGGAGAAAGAACTGGGCTGTTTGTATTGGACTGTATTAAAATGACTTTTCATGAGCTTGTTCCAAGGGGTAAGCTGTGCAGAGAGATGTTACAATAACCAGAATCCTGTTGTTGCAAACTTTTACGCAAGTAATACCTAATATTTACATAGATAAGATTTAATAACGATGCTCATACTTGGCCAAGTCCTACTGCCTTCACTCAGACTGTGTGCAATACCTGCCTGGAGAGAGCCAGTTGCTCTTGTACTTGCTGTCCTTGCCAGGACTGATTACTCAGGCAGGTCCTTGCAGACTCAGAGCTGGTCTTCATCTGACCTGCCTTGCAACACTTTCATAAAATCATAGAATCATAGAATGATTTGAACTGGAAGGGACTCTTAAAGGCCATCTAGTCCAACTTCCTTGCAACGAACAGGGATACCTGCAGCTCATCATGGTGCTCAGAGCCCTGTCCAGCCTTACCTTGAGTGTCACCAGGGACGGGGCATCCACCACCTCTCTGGGCAACCTGTGCTAGCGCCTCACCACCCTTATTGTATAAAACTTCTTTATTATATCCAGTCTAAATCTCCCCTCTTTTAGTATGAAACCATTTCCCCTTGTCCTATCACCACAGACCCTGCTGAAGAGTCTGTCCCCTTGTTTCTTACAGTCCCCCTTTGGATACTGAAAGGCCACAATCAGGTCTCCCTGGAGCCTCCTCTTCTCCAGGCTGTTTGCCTTTGACTTTCTTTTCTTCTGTGCAGCAACCCAATTAATGTAGCAGTCCACCTAAGAAGTTAATTTGACTCCTTCTCTCTTCCCAGGTTAGAAGTCACCCTGTTAGAGATTCCCTGAGGAATCTATCTCCCATGGCAGTCAGAGCAGGTACAAGCAGGGTGTTTGCAGCTCTGTGCTGCCACACATTGCCAGGGCCCAGTGCTTAACACTCAGGCTTCTTGCAGAGTGGCAGCTCCAACTTGCAAATGCTTGCCAGAAGGAGAAGCAAAAGGTGTTGCTTGTTGAGAGAGTGACAGTAGGCATCAGCTGTTGTTCCATTGTGTGACAACTAAAGGCAGGTGGGTGCCATAAAACCACAGGGTGCCAATGAGCTGTGCTCTGCTGGCTGGAAGAGGGGAAAAATCATAGAATCATAGAATCTCTAAGGTTGGAAAAGACCTCTCTGATCATCTAGTCCAGCCACCAACCCATCACACCATGCCCACTAACCATGTCCTTCAGTGCCACATCCACACGGTTCTTGAAATCCTCCAGGGACGGTGACTCCACCACTTCCCTGGGCAACCTGTGCCACTGCCTCACCACTCTTTTTGAGAAGAAACTTTTCCTAATATCCAACCTGACGCAGAGGAATGTTGCAGCAAGAGCAAAGAATGGAAACGGGACTGGAATTGCTACCCAGACGCTCAAGCTGCTGCTGTGCGCCCCGTAGACACTGCCTTTTTTCAGGCTGAAAAACTAAGGAGTTGCATTGTACTTTCCTCCCACACTGATCACCCCTTATCAGCAGTGGTGTGCACATTTGTGAACTGCAGTAGTCTGGAAAACTTTGACTGGCATCTCTGGCACACATATGCTTATGTGCCAGTGAGAATCTTCTACTTGAGTGTGCAGCAATTTGAATGATTTCTGCAGTGCTCTTGGTGAACACAGGCTGGAGAAGGTCACAGAAAGGACAATATCACAAGCTCTGGTTGACACTTTACTTTGGTTTTTGCTTATAGTGAGAGATTTCTCCCCTCCCTCCTGTCTCCCTCTGCAGCACCTCCTCCCCTTCCCCAGCATCACCCTTTGCCAGTGTCTGGCACTCTTGGGGGATATAGATGTTAATGTAATGACTTTGCTTTGTTTGTCCTGGCAGCCAGAGAGGAATTCCACGCATGGTGGCACGTATTTCAGAGGCACTTAATAATCTTCAGTGCCCTGCACTTTCAAGCGGGGCCACTGTGAAGCACGATGACAGTCCCTGTCCAGTGCTGCTGAACCCCAGGGAGTTTCCCAGCACCTACATATGAGTGCATGCCACAGCCTTGTCCAAATTCCATGTTGGGGCATGACTAGGGCATGCACCGTCCTTTCCCACCCTCTGCCGTGCCAGGGAACTGGGGCACGCAGGCTGGATGGGAGCCACGGATTGCCCCAGCAGATCTCACGCTTGTCCTCAGAGGCTTGCTTTGGCATGCCCTGCTGGGCAACCTCCATCCGAGCATTGTGGCACATGGGGAAGTCAGTACTGGGTTGATTTGTAACGCTATGCCCACGGGAACAGCTCTTCACTCTGGGGTGCAGGGGTAAAAGTCAGAGGAGGAGTAAGGGATGCTCCCACAAGTGGCTGTTTATATCCTAAAGACAGTGCAGGATCTGGGAACAGTGTGCTCCGGCTCGAGTGAGTAAGTGGTTTGGCTGTCAGATGAAGAGCTGGGTGAGATGCCAGCATGCCGGTTATAACTGACGAAGGTAGGAACTGGGAGTTTGGAATGAGGTAGGGCAAAATCCCACAGTTAGATAAAAATGCTGTGAAACAGAGCAGCATAAATCATAATTGCTAGGAAAAGCCCTGTAGGTAAAGGATGTGGCCACAATAAAAGTGCTACAGTAGCTAAAAAACACCATAAGGAACAGTGGCTTTGAAGCTGTGGTTTCTACAAATATTCAGTAAAGCATGCAGAATGAGTGCTGGGCATGACTAGCCAGCTGAATCTCAGTATTATTAGTTAGGAAGATGAGTGAGAATTTGGAGAGGGACATATGTGTTGTGCTAACCTTATCTGCTGGGAGCATCTCTTAAATGAAATAGGTGGAAAAGGCTTGCAAAACTGTTTTTTTTTCAGGGGAAAGTTTGGAGAAGAAAAATCTCTTGCAGCACCCTATCTGTAGCATGTTTCTTTCTCGTGGAGTCTGAACTCCTGTTCTTAGGGTTTACGATACTAGTAATATATAATACTACTGTCACGTAAATGCTTTGGAGTGCAAGGATATTTATTCCTTCTAAGAAGACACTACTGAGCTCATAAGCTATGTTTCTGCCTGCCATTAGCTGGGCATTCTCTCATAAGTGTGTGCAAGGTTTTTGTGCATGTCTGTATTGTTATTTTCTGGTACAAATAGTTCTGCATGCATAACCATATACAAATGCATGATGATTAATTATTCAGACACCACCACCAAGTGCTGAGAGCTTTACAAAAAAAAAAAAAGGCATGAGCACGAGGTCCTTGTTCTTCAGATTTTCTGCACAGAAGAGGGGAGTGCAGGAGGAAATGTGAACACCAGCTGTGATGATATAGTCTATAAAGTCAGCGTGGGGAGGCTGTATTCTCCCTTTAAATATATTTTGAACTTTTACTTTCTTTATCTTGTCAAAGGAAAAATGGGATAAATGTTTGTTTTCCCAGAATGATCTCTGGTTAGGCCCATCCTGACTATAGACCGAAAATCAAAATATAAATCATGAGCCTTTCTTATGCAAATACTCATTGTTAACATTTGCCAGACACAGAGAGAAAACACTCAAAGTCCTCTCTCATCTTTATGTAGGATGAAAACAAATCGCACAAGTAAGTAATGCTGAAAGCGCTAATATTCTTTGAAGCCTTTGAGCAGTACTAATGTCCCAAGAAACCTGAAAGTGGTCTATAAAAATAAATAAATAAAAATGCTTGGCATACTAATGACCCAAAGCCACCATTTTGTAGGAAGCTTCATACTATGATGGCAAGCATAGCCCTGGCAATTGTATGCCAGGCGCAGTGGGGAGTGGAATCGTGGGATTTCATATCTCTGCTGTAAGGCATGGTGCTCTCCAAGGGAAAGCAAGCCGAAAATGGGAAAGTTTACATTGGCCACATCAGGAGTATGTCAGAGAAAAGCTAAATTTACTAATTGAGGCAATATTTCAGGCTACACTCTACCCTGGAGTGCTCTAAGTTTCTTTTTTGAAAGCTGTCGTTTTGTGAGGATGAGATACTTGGAATTCTTGTGCTCTCATTTTCACCAACTTTGAGGCACTTTTGTGACTGGTATACTTGTCTGAGAATGGTTAGTGAGCCCTTGGGGGCTTTTGCAATTGTTTTTTTCTTCTGATTTGGAGAATATTACCTACCTCTCCAACGCAGCTTCAGAAGTACAAGCGAATAGTATTACAATCTCAGTGAATATGGTGGGAGATTATGAGATCTAGCGAAGCCAAACCAAATTTTTTATGAACTTGGTAGTCTTGACCCTCGCTTGTTTTGAATGTGCCTGATTTAATGAGTCTTTCTTTCCTTTTTTTCTTTCCTTCTTTCCTTCTTTTTTTCTTTTCTTTTCTTTTCTTTTCTTTTCTTTTCTTTTCTTTTCTTTTCTTTTCTTTTCTTTTCTTTTCTTTTCTTTTCTTTTCTTTTCT